>NC_136464.1:186818109-186997516 GCF_902686455.1 Sciurus vulgaris | reverse complement strand
CCTAGAGTGAGCAGTGCCCTAGAGTGAGCAGTGTCCTAGAGTGAGCAGTGTCCTAGAGTGAGCAGTGCCCTAGAGTGAGCAGAGGCCTAGAGTGAGCAGTGGCCTAGAGTGAGCAGTGTCCTAGAGTGAGCAGTGCCCTAGAGTGAGCAGTGTCCTAGAGTGAGCAGTGTCCTAGAGTGAGCAGTGTCCTAGAGTGAGCAGTGCCCTAGAGTGAGCAGAGGCCTAGAGTGAGCAGTGCCCTAGAGTGAGCAGTGTCCCTAGAGTGAGCAGAGGCCTAGAGTAGCAGTGGCCTAGAGTGAGCAGTGCCCTAGAGTGAGCAGAGGCCTAGAGTGAGCAGTGGCCTAGAGTGAGCAGTGCCCAAGAGTGAGCAGAGCCCTAGAGTGAGCAGTGCCCTAGAGTGAGCAGTGCCCTAGAGTGAGCAGTGCCCTAGAGTGAGCAGAGGCCTAGAGTGAGCAGAGGCCTAGAGTGAGCAGTGTCCTAGAGTGAGCAGAGGCCTAGAGTGAGCAGTGCCTAGAGTGAGCAGTAGGCCCTAGAGTGAGCAGTGTCCTAGAGTGAGCAGGTGCCCTAGAGTGAGCAGTGTCCTAGAGTGAGCAGTACCCTAGAGTGAGCACTGTCCTAGAGTGAGCAGCACCCTAGAGTGAGCAGTGCCCTAGAGTGAGCAGTGTCCTAGAGTGAGCAGAGGCCCTAGAGTGAGCAGTGCCCTAGAGTGAGCAGTGTCCTAGAGTGAGCAGTGCCCTAGAGTGAGCAGTGTCCTAGAGTGAGCAGTGTCCTAGAGTGAGCAGTGTCCTAGAGTGAGCAGAGGCCTAGAGTGAGCAGTGTCCTAGAGTGAGCAGTGTCCTAGAGTGAGCAGAGGCCTAGAGTGAGCAGAGGCCTAGAGTGAGCAGTGTCCTAGAGTGAGCAGTGCCCTACAGTGAGCAGTGTCCTAGAGTGAGCAGAGGCCTAGAGTAGCAGTGGCCTAGAGTGAGCAGTGCCCTAGAGTGAGCAGAGGCCTAGAGTGAGCAGTGGCCTAGAGTGAGCAGTGCCCAAGAGTGAGCAGAGCCCTAGAGTGAGCAGTGCCCTAGAGTGAGCAGTGCCCTAGAGTGAGCAGTGTCCTAGAGTGAGCAGTACCCTAGAGTGAGCAGAGCCCTAGAGTCAGCAGTGCCCTAGAGTGAGCACTGTCCTAGAGTGAGCAGAGCCCTAGAGTGAGCAGTGTCCTAGAGTGAGCAGTGCCCTAGAGTGAGCAGTGCCCTAGAGTGAGCAGTGTCGTAGAGTGAGCAGAGCCCTAGAGTGAGAAGTGTCCTAGAGTGAGCAGAGCCCTAGAGTGAGCAGTGTCCTAGAGTGAGCAGTGCCCTAGAGTGAGCAGTGCCCTAGAGTGAGCAGTGTCCTAGAGTGAGCAGAGCCCTAGAGTGAGCAGTGTCCTAGAGTGAGCAGAGCCCTAGAGTGAGCAGTGCCCTAGAGTGAGCAGTGTCCTAGAGTGAGCAGTGCCCTAGAGTGAGCAGTGTCCTAGAGTGAGCAGTGTCCTAGAGTGAGCAGTGTCCTAGAGTGAGCAGAGGCCTAGAGTGAGCAGAGGCCTAGAGTGAGCAGAGCCCTAGAGTGAGCATTATCCTAGAGTGAGCAGTGTCCTAGAGTGAGCAGAGCCCTAGAGTGAGCAGTGCCCTAGAGTGAGCAGTGTCCTAGAGTGAGCAGTGCCCTAGAGTGAGCAGTGTCCTAGAGTGAGCAGTGTTCTAGAGTGAGCAGTGTCCTAGAGTGAGCAGAGGCCTAGAGTGAGCAGAGGCCTAGAGTGAGCAGAGCCCTAGAGTGAGCATTATCCTAGAGTGAGCAGTGCCCTAGAGTGAGCAGTGCCCTAGAGTGAGCAGTGTCCTAGAGTGAGCAGTGTCCTAGAGTGAGCAGTGTCCTAGAGTGAGCAGTGTCCTAGAGTGAGCAGTGTCCTAGAGTGAGCAGTGTCCTAGAGTGAGCAGAGGCCTAGAGTGAGCAGTGTCCTAGAGTGAGCAGAGCCCTAGAGTGAGCAGTGCCCTAGAGTGAGCAGTGTCCTAGAGTGAGCAGTGCCCTAGAGTGAGCAGTGGCCTAGAGTGAGCAGTGTTCTAGAGTGAGCAGTGTCCTAGAGTGAGCAGAGGCCTAGAGTGAGCAGAGGCCTAGAGTGAGCAGTGGCCTAGAGTGAGCAGTGTCCTAGAGTGAGCAGAGCCCTAGAGTGAGCAGTGCCCTAGAGTGAGCAGTGTCCTAGAGTGAGCAGTGTCCTAGAGTGAGCAGAGCCCTAGAGTGAGCAGTGTCCTAGAGTGAGCAGTGTCCTAGAGTGAGCAGTGTCCTAGAGTGAGCAGTGTCCTAGAGTGAGCAGAGGCCTAGAGTGAGCAGAGGCCTAGAGTGAGCAGTGTCCTAGAGTGAGCAGTGTCCTAGAGTGAGCAGTGTCCTAGAGTGAGCAGTGTCCTAGAGTGAGCAGAGGCCTAGAGTGAGCAGAGGCCTAGAGTGAGCAGAGGCCTAGAGTGAGCAGTGTCCTAGAGTGAGCAGTGTCCTAGAGTGAGCAGAGCCCTAGAGTGAGCAGTGTCCTAGAGTGAGCAGTGTCCTAGAGTGAGCAGAGCCCTAGAGTGAGCAGTGTCCTAGAGTGAGCAGTGTCCTAGAGTGAGCAGAGCCCTAGAGTGAGCAGTGTCCTAGAGTGAGCAGTGTCCTAGAGTGAGCAGAGGCCTAGAGTGAGCAGAGGCCTAGAGTGAGCAGTGTCCTAGAGTGAGCAGTGTCCTAGAGTGAGCAGAGCCCTAGAGTGAGCAGTGCCCTAGAGTGAGCAGTGTCCTAGAGTGAGCAGTGTCCTAGAGTGAGCAGTGTCCTAGAGTGAGCAGAGGCCTAGAGTGAGCAGAGCCCTAGAGTGAGCAGTGTCCTAGAGTGAGCAGTGTCCTAGAGTGAGCAGTGTCCTAGAGTGAGCAGTGTCCTAGAGTGAGCAGAGGCCTAGAGTGAGCAGAGGCCTAGAGTGAGCAGTGTCCTAGAGTGAGCAGTGTCCTAGAGTGAGCAGAGCCCTAGAGTGAGCAGTGCCCTAGAGTGAGCAGTGTCCTAGAGTGAGCAGTGCCCTAGAGTGAGCAGTGCCCTAGAGTGAGCAGTGTCCTAGAGTGAGCAGTGTCCTAGAGTGAGCAGTGTCCTAGAGTGAGCAGTGTCCTAGAGTGAGCAGAGGCCTAGAGTGAGCAGAGGCCTAGAGTGAGCAGTGCCCTAGAGTGAGCAGTGTCCTAGAGTGAGCAGTGTCCTAGAGTGAGCAGTGCCCTAGAGTGAGCAGTGTCCTAGAGTGAGCAGTGCCCTAGAGTGAGCAGTGTCCTAGAGTGAGCAGTGTCCTAGAGCGAGCAGAGGCCTAGAGTGAGCAGTGCCCTAGAATGAGCAGAGGCCTAGAGTGAGCAGAGGCCTAGAGTGAGTAGTGTCCTAGAGTGAGCAGTGCCCTAGAGTGAGCAGTGCCCTAGAGTGAGCAGTGCCCTAGAGTGAGGAGAGCCCTTGAGTGAGCAGAGCCCTAGAGTGAGCAGAGGCCTAGAGTGAGCAGAGGCCTAGAGTGAGCAGAGGCCTAGAGTGAGCCGAGGCCTAGAGTGAGCCGAGGCCTAGAGTGAGCAGAGCCCTTGAGTGAGCAGAGCCCTAGAGTGAGCAGAGGCCTAGAGTGAGCAGAGGCCTAGAGTGAGCAGAGGCCTAGAGTGAGCCGAGGCCTAGAGTGAGCCGAGGCCTAGAGTGAGCAGAGCCCTAGAGTGAGCAGAGCCCTAGAGTGAGCAGAGCCCTTGAGTGAGCAGAGGCCTAGAGTGAGCCGAGGCCTAGAGTGAGCCGAGGCCTAGAGTGAGCAGAGGCCTAGAGTGAGCATAGGCCTAGAGTGAGCAGTGTCCTAGAGTGAGCAGTGTCCTAGAGTGAGCAGTGCCCTAGTGTGCGCAGTGTCCTATAGTGAGCAGAGCCCTGGTGTTAGCCAAACCCTAGAGCAAGCAGGGCCTAGACAGACCTGGGGCTTATCCCCCTCATTAGCATGGAACTGAGTAGAGCTATACCCTGGAGGATTTCTGCCCCACCTCACAGAATCATCCCTGTGTACAAGTGCTGCCCATCTCTGCAAACATCTAAATTCTCCTTGAAAAAAAAAAAAAAAAAAAAAACAGTCCACCAAAATCCAGCAGGAATCGTTTCCACCAGAGAGACCGAGGTCTACAGGAAGCGGGTGACAAGGCACAGCCTCTAGGCCCAGTTGGGAAGGCCCAGCAGTGCCTTCCAGTCGTGTGCTGGGGGCTGTTCCCTGGCTCTACTTTCCGTGCACCCCACCTGGTGTGTGCCCCGGTAGGGTTTCACTGTGCCCATGAGCAGGCACTATTCACGAGGACCATCGGGGCAGTCAGAGCCAAGGACACAGGGAGGGACGAGCACACTGCTGCTCTGTCTCCCTGGGGACAGAGGCCCAGGGACAGGCAGCATTGCGCCCACAGCAAGGCATGCAGGGCAGCTGATGGGCACAGCCACCTGGGCCGAGTCAAGGCACTGCAGAAAAACAGAAGCCCAGAGCCTGGCCCCTCTGCACACGGGTATGGAGGAGGAGTGACCACCCCTCCAGATCCCTCAGCCCACAGCGAGGCCCCGCCCAGAGCAGTGGCTGGGATGTGGACAGGGTGCCGCCAACACCCACCCAGCTCTTGGCTCTGGGTGAAGCCTCAGGAGCACAGCCATGACCAGCAGGCCAGCCGCCTGCAGTCCACTGTCACCACCTCCAGGAGGGGTTCTTCTTCCTGGCCTCTGCAGGCCAAGAGCTGGGTGTGTCCGGCAAGGAACGGAGTCTCAGAGGGAGACGCGCAGCCGCAGCTTCCCCAGGGCCTCAGCTGAGCGCGTAAGCTTTCTGGCAGGGGAGGCTCTGCCCTCTGCTGACTCGTTCGAGAATGCCCTCTCTGTGGGCCTGGTCCACCCTCGGGCCTTCAGCACCCGCGCCCGCTGCTTCAGCTGGCCAGCCCCAACCACCCCGTCCTCATGCTCACACCTCCCACGGCCGCCCTTCCCAGAGCCCTGGTGGTCTAGTGTCTCTGCAGCAGGAGAGGCGGAGACACACGTGGTCCTCAGTGCCTTGTGTGCCAGGAGGCCGGGAGGTGGATCAGGGTCAGGGAAAGCAACGTGGCAGGCCTCGGTGCTCAGGCAGGTGAGGCCGGAACCAACCCTGCCTTGTCCCAGGCACAGGTGAGCACCAGCAATCTCAGCCAGCGGCGCGGCTGACAGCCGCCCAGGGCACCACCTGTCCTGCCAATCCCCTGGCAGATGGCGTGCGTCCGGCCACAGTGCCTCAGGGCCTCAAAGGCTCTGACCTGGCCACAGGCACAGGGTGGAGGACGGGTGTCTGCAGGCCAGCTGCTGCCCCACCCACCATTCCGGGGGCTGGTCTTCCTCCGCTCTGTCCTGTGAGCCCCTTCTCTCCTGGGCAGTTCTGGTTCCTTCTCCCGATCTGACTCGGGAAGCAGCCCCAGCAGGAATCATTCCGGCCACTCAAGGCCCGGGTCCGCTCATCACCTCCAGGCATTCAAGAACTGGCTCTGCTCCCCACCCAAGGCCTCGGCACAGGAGGGCCAGGTCTTTGCTCACCACCTAGGGGTGTCAGCTTAGGAGGGCTCAGTCTGCTGGCTGTGACCAGCGTCTGCTGGGTGCTGCTCAGGAAGCACAGGATGAGGTTCAAAGACTGTCGGGCTGGAATGCAGCTCCGTGGGGAACAGTGCCCAGCACACAGGAGGCCAGATCCCAGTCCCTCACCACCAAAAAGGAGGACGTTCCAATGCTGAGACCTGGCACCACCCATGGGACTTGCCACCCCGTGAAGGTCTGAGAGCGGCTCAAGAGGTCTAAAGGGTCAGACGTGAGTGCAGCCAGCAGGCAGATCAGCAGAGACACTGGCACCCCAGGAGAAGCACACCACCTGCCTTGCACACAGCCCAGAGACACAGGACAGCCCCAGCTTCCAAACACCCCGAGTCTCATGGACCCTCTCTGTCCATCGTTCCCATGAAGCGCGGTCTCTGCAACCCAAGTTCCTACCACCAGGAGAACATCTGCGGGAAAGAAGGGGCACACCTGACCGGCAGACAGGGCCCTCTGCTGGGGAGAGTCCCTAGAGCAAAGGCCAGAAGCTGACGGCAGTGCTCCCCTGCGTGGGAAGGCACAGGTGTGGGCTCAGGGAGCGGTCACTGTGCACAGAGAATGTCAGGGTCCCACGCGGCCTGCCCACAGCGAGCAGCTCCAGCCTGGGGCAGAGGCAGCCAGGAAGCCGGCTGACCAGCCAGAGCCTCCCACGGGAGCAGAACCGAGGCCAGGCACAGGGACACGCCCAGCTGGAAGGCCCGAGTGAGGCAGCGCACAGCCCACAGGCAAAGGTGCTCCCTGTCCAGAAACCCAGCCGAGCTGTGACCCTGCAGGCCATCCTCGCATCCATGTGCAGCGGTGAACAGCATGCAGGGCAGGGCCCCCGGAACAAGGGTGTGCTCTCCCTGCCGCTTTCGCTCCTCAGCTGACGTGGTGGGCCGAGATCCCTCGAGACGCTCCTGCTGAGGGTCTGACCTGGAAGCCCCCTTCCTCTCCAGCACCCAGAGGAAGAGCCCCACCCACCCAGGGCCTGAGCCTCGCCCTCCATCCCTGAGAAACCAGCGGCAAGGCCAGGTCTCACCAGATCTGTGGGGCAGCCCGCTCCCACAGCACTGAGGTCAAGACCTTGGGGTACCCTGTGCAGCACCCAGGGGAGACCAGGGATCACTCAGCAACAGCCTGCTGGGCTGCTGGGCTGCTGGCCTGGTGCAGACAGAGCTGCCCACAGCACACAGCGCTGGAGGCAGACCCAGCAGAGGCTCTGAGGGCCAGGGCACTGGTCTCCACCCCAGACCATGAGCAGACGGGGCCTAACCATCAACAGCGAAGCAGCCAGGTGTGCCCAAGAACACCTGAGCTGAGGACGCTGGTGACCTGCTGAGACGGAGCCCCCCTGCCCAGGACCACACCATGTCCACAGCCTGTCCTCCAGCACCACCAGGGAGGCCTCCCTCCGAGTGGCCAGAGGACGGCACCTAAGGGAGCGTCCCCAAGGACGGGTGCTGCAGCCGAGGGCACACGTGGTGCAGTCCCTTTCCCACGTCCCCTGAGCTTCGGAACCCGTGACCCAGGAGGCAGAGCCGGCACAGGGGAGACGGAGCGTCATGCCCTGCCCTGGGGTTCCTGGAGCAGGGCGTCCCGCGGGGCCAACGGCACCCCAACTGCACCCTCACCACCAGACTTACGTTTCCAAAACAGGCTCCTTACCTTTCCCAGGACTAAGGTTCTGGTCTATAAAGACCTTTAGTTCTCCGTTGGCTTCAATTAGACCGGCCTGCAGAGAGTAACGACAGCAGTGAATGCAGCGTCCACAGCCACAAGGCCACCACCAACAACCCCTCCTGCTCAAAGGCCACCTCCACAGCACACAGAGGCCACCGGGACACCAGGGCCTCCAGCCAGGCCCAGGGGGCCCACCTCAGGACCCACGCGACAGGCAGCCACACGGTCCCAAGGACTCCAGGACGGGTGGTGGCAGGGGGGCTCTGCAAAGCCTCAAGTGGAAGGCCCGGTCCACGGTGGATGCAGCAGGAGGGTCTCACCCTCATCCTCCAGGAGCCCGCCTAAGCGGAGGCCATGGGACAGGAGGCAGCCCTGCGTCCCCAGGCCCACTGAGTGCCAAGCACACACCAGCAGGTCCAGGCTCCTCTGCACAGAAAAAACAGCCACAGATGGGGGTCAGGGCCACACGGGGAGAGGGACATTGGCCAGGGCCAGGGCTGAAAGCCTTGAGGGCCCTGGACCACTTCCTGGACCCAGCGCTCCACTTTCCCACAGATAGCAGGAGGGCAGGGCTGCCCCAGAGGACAAGGACCCCTGTAGCTGGTAGAGGCCACAAGTGGGGGAGGCACAAGAGAGGTCAGGGAGGAGGCCAGGGTGGGGCACACAGATGGAGCTGGGTGGACACCAGGGTATAAGGAGGCAGACGGTGAGGCCCATGCTGAGGCCCAGTAAGCATGGCCAAGGGGGAGGCTAGAGTGAAGGCTGAGCAGGGAAGGCAGTGGGGCCGAGTGGGGAGAACAGCAGAAGGAACGCCCCGTGCGTAGGGCCCAGGGCAAGACCAGCAGGCTAGAACCATCATGGCGCGCTCAGGAGGGTCTGTCAAGCAGGCAAGACCAAGAGGTCAACAGAGGCAGGGAGGGAGGTCTTGTCTGGAAAATCACAGAAAAAGCAGAGGAAGGCCCAGGAGATAAGGTAAGGGTCAGGGCCCAAAGGCCAGGTCAGGTAGGTGAGAGCCAGTATGTGGAACCCAGAGATGAGGCCAGGCAGGGAGGCCAACCCAAGGCCCACAGAGGCCCACAGACTGCAGGGCGACACAGGTCAGAGCCTCAGTTCGCACAGTGGGGCCCACTGGGCATAACAGCGCCAAGGCCAGGTGAGCAAGGCCAGGTGGGCCACCCAGGCGAGGAGCAGGTGAGGACAGGTCCACGGGTCAAGCGAGTAGGTTGCCGTGACATGGCCAGGAGGGCCACACCTGGAGTCCAGCCCGGCCTGGGTGAGGCCCAAGGCCCAGTTCCAGCAGTGCCGGCTCTCCTCGGCACCCCTGGGCGTGGCCCACTGCTGCTCCGGGCCACGTGGGCACTCGGCCTGATGAAGTGGACATGCCACTGGGCTCCGTGGCCTGGCCCGCCCCGGCCCCCAACTTCACAGGAGGCTCCCTCTGACGGCACTCCACAGCAGAGGGGACCCAGGGTGAGGTGCCCAGGTCAGCCAGAAGCACGCTGCCTGCCGCCACCAGATCTGCCTCAGTGAACTGTGCACAGCGGCCGGGAGGCACCGCCACGGACGCGGGCACGGAACCACCGGGCCTAGGGACATGGAGAGACGCTCCACTGTGCCCCACCCATAGGAGCCCTGGCGGCCCAGGGCCCTCCGTGACGCTCGGCCCACACAGGCTGCAGGCACGAGGGCAGACTGCCTCCTGCCCAGGGAGGCCTGCAGCGGGCAGGGCCAGGCTCCCAGATGCCCCTCGGCTCTGCTTGGCCCCAGCCATGATAGAGCACAGCCCAGTGCCACCCGCCCCAGAGGCCACCCAACGCTGCCAGGGAGATGCCGCGTGACCCGGGGTGGCCTGCAAGGCCCCGCAGCAACTCCGGAAAGCTCGCTGGCGGGGCAGACGGCCCTGCCCTGGCTGGGGCCTGAGAGGGAGCACAGGGGCCAGGCCCTCTGCGTGAGCTCGACCTGCCCGAGCGCCGGAGCGAGAAAGGTGCAGCCAACGAGTCTCGCCACCCGGGCAAGATGTCGCCCACTACTGGGCGACGGACTCACTTCGCTCCCCAAAAGCCTTGAGATAAATTCCTCCTCCCGTGTTCCTCACACGTGTTCCTCCAAAAGGACGCTGAAACACAGGGCTGGTCGGCGGCCTCAGCCTGCCTGCTTGCGGCCCACCACCCAGGTGTCCGCACACCTGACGCTCCCAGGCCCTACGCCGCCCCTTCCTTCAGCCCTGGCCTGCACACACCCACCAGATCAACCTGCGTGGCTTTCCCATGGCAGCACAGATGGCCGGGGAGACTCCTGGGGACTCCTGCTGTGGGGTGCTCAGCAGCAGCCCTGCTTCCACCCACTTCCTGTCCGCTGCACACCCAGAGTCACAGCAACATCACCTGCAGACATCGGGAAACTGCCCTCGTCCAAGGCACAGCCGTGGCTGTGCTGCCTGGTCAGCTGGCCCCACAGCCCATGGTAAACACTCCTGGCTTTGTGCCAGCCCGTTTCTAGGCAGGTGCACGAGCCCTGGAAGACAGGAAGCCGGGCCCAGGAGGACCCCATGCAGGGACTCCCTGGCCCACTGTGCACCCACCACCGTCGGCCCCACCAGGACCTGAAAGCTCAGAAAGCTTTCAAAGCCGTCACAGTCACAGGGCCACGCCAGCCCTCCTCTCTATGGAGGAAATGAGGCAACCAAACTGCCTGGGCCTGCTGCCCAACACTGTCTGAGGGCAGCAACATGTCACTGCGGAGGCCAGCGGCCTCGACACTCAACACCTGAGCAGACCCTGGTGGAATGCAGGCCCTGCCCACAGCCAGTGGGTCCTCAGCAGCACCTCCAGTCCCTGCGCTGCAGATCTGCACAGCACCGCAACCTGGGGCGGGAGCATCTCGTCACACCTCCCAAGTCCCAACCCAGCAACTGGGGGTCAGTGAGTGTGTCATCTTCAGCATCGATTTCCCAGCAGGTGACCGATGCAGTGGCTCAGGGTCACTCAGCACCTCGGAAGGAATCCTGAGCTGTACGTGAGGAAGGTCACATCCCATCTGCCCCACAGGGCCGAGCCGCCGGCCTCACTGGTGGCAACTCCAGAGGCCCTCAAAGGGGTCACGCTGCTGGGCAGTGGTGAGGCCAGCGGCAGCCTGTTAGAAGCAGGACATCATCTGGCCTTCCCTGAGAAGAATCCCACCTGCAGTTCCACCCAGCTCTGATGTCTGACCCACAGCACCAGGACAGCTCCTGCCCCAGTTAAAAACCTCACCCAGCTTCTCCACCTTTAAAAAGGACCCTCACAGCCAGGCACAGTGGCCACACCTGTCATCTCAGTGACTAGGGAGGCTGAGGCAGGAGGATTCCAAGTTCAAGGCCAGCCTCAGCAACTTGGTAAGGCCCTAAGCAACTCAGTAAAACCTGTCTCTAAATAAAAAAGGCTGAGGATGTGGCTCAGTGGTCAAGCACCCCTGGTTTCAATCCCCAGCACAAAAATAAAATACGATGGACCCTCCCTACCAACAGTGGCTCCCCCCACGGAAGGCAGACCCAGCAAGGTGGGAAGACCAGGTAGAGCAGCACAACCCGACTAGAGTCACCACGACGCCTCCAGCGTCACATGGGCACAACCCGCCTGCGGGAACTGGGCGCAGTTCCCAGAAGGCAGACCCTGCAGGGTTGAGGCAGGCAGTCGGTCACAGCAGCTCTGAGGGCTGGTGGGTCAGCGGAGCTGGGCACGGCAGTGCTCGGGAGCCTCTGCAGGAGCGCCCACAGCCTGCTGGGTCCGCCCTGTCCACAGCTCCCGGCCCTGGGAGCGTGGGCGCCCACAGGCACCTGGGCCATCCAGGCGAGGGCCACGTGACAAACCACCGCACACATCGGGGTGGAACCTGCCACGGTGCGGAGGTGCCCCGGGACACCCGACAGGCGTTCTGTTGACGCTCAGCAGAGGCTGCAAACCCAACTGCAGCCAGCACCGGCTCCGGGACACACGGCCGGTGCCTCCGCCAGCACCCACCCTGGAGCCAGCAGAGCTGCAGGGCCCACGGCGCCTGCCACTCCCTGGGCAGAGGCAGCCCAGGGCAGCACCACACGAACCACCAGAGGCACCCTTGTTGCCCAGGAAGCCGCCATCCCTCCCATCCTGCTGGGGAAAAGGTGCTGAGAGCAGCAGCGGTCATGCGGGACAAACAGTGGCCACCAGGGACAGTCCAGGATGGTGCCCATCACCATCTCCGCTTAGACCCATCAAGGCTCAGCAGGCGGGTTCACACACTGCCCAGAGAGCCACTCCGAGGCCAGGACCAGCACCATGCTGCAGGCCGTGTCCTGAGGCCCGAGGGCGAAGCCCTAAGCAGGAGAGACATGGACAAGACAGTGGAGGAACAGGACAAGCTGCCACCACCCCCTCAGTGCCTGCCCAGCCCACCCAGGCAGTCCTGGGAACTTCCCTGGCCAGGATGCAGGGGCCATGGAGACCGAGGCACCAGCTCTGCTGGGGAAGTGAGGGAGAGTCAGGGAGATGGCCCAGCCGGGTGGAGGTCCAGGGCAGCACAACAGCACGCCTGCTGCAGCAATGTCCAGCTTACTTCCTGGGGGACTCTGGAGCAAGGGCCTGCAGTCCAGCGGCCCAGCCCCCAGGCCCACAGCCAGGCCAGGAATGGGCGACCCTGACACAACTATGCTACTCCCCAGATGGTCAACTGAGGCTTGGCACTGGTGGTCAGGAGTGGCGGACCGTGAGGGGCAAGCATGACAGGAGGCGGGAGGCTTCGGAAGCACCAGGACACCAAAGCCTCGGGGCCACGCGATGGTGTGAGACAACCGGTTGGCCAACCGCCAGCAGTCACTGACCAGCTGTGAGGGACTCAGCCCTGTCGGCACGGCACTCCAAGTGGACATGCTCAGCCTGACCGCCACTACTGCCCATCAGAGGCAGCACCACAACACAAGGCCACCACCAACCTCAGGACCAGAAACACAGCCACTTTGACAGCCAGGCAGGTGTCAGCAGAGCCCACAGCAGCCCTGGAAATGCAACAGCCCCAGGAAGACACACGGAGCCAGGGGGCTCCGAGGTCAGGGCGGAGGGTGCAGATGTGAGGCGCCCCAGAGACTCGTGGGAGACACGCGGGAGGGTTCGGGGGACGCGACGGTCTCCAGCGCCTTGGCCTGCGCGGGGTGGGGGGGGGCTGGAGGAGCGGGTCCCGGGTGCCCTAGTAAGAGGCGCGCTCTGCGTCCCAGCCCGTCTCCCAGCTGGCTTCTCCGCCACACGCCTGCCATGACGCTCGCTCCACGTCAGGCCTTGAGAATCAAACGCCACCAGTGGACTGAGACTCTGAGCCCCAGAGCAAGAGCACTGCCTTTTCCTCCTCTGATGCTTCTTATTGGGTTTCTGACCACAGCAGCAGAAAAGCTGAGACAGAAATCGGCACTGAGAAGTGGGGTCGTGGCTGTGACTGACGGGCCACGTGGCTCAGAAGCGCTGAGACAGAAATCGGCACCGAGAAGTGGGGTCGTGGCTGTGACCGATGGGCCACGTGGCTCAGAAGCGCTGAGACAGAAATCGGCACCGAGAAGTGGGGTCGTGGCTGTGACTGACGGGCCACGTGGCTCAGAAGCTTTTGGAGCTCTGTGGAATTTGTGGGAGTTATTTTGAAGTTTAGTGATGTAAGCTGGAGAAGCTTTAGGTTGTTGTCAGTGGAGCTTAAGAGCGAATCGGTGGGAGCTCAGAGAACAGAAGGCTAATAGGACTGTGGACAGTAAAGACTGGGCTCATGGGGTTTCATAGGAAAAGGAGAACTTTGCTGGAAATTGGACTACAGGCCAATTTGAGTTAAGTTCTGCCTAAGATGTTGTCTGCATTTTGTCCACGTCCTGAAACTTTCTATGAGGTTGGATTTAAAAGTGATGTAATAATCAATCTAGTGAAGGAAATATCAAGGTAGCACAGAATTCCGTGGTGGCATGGATATTGCTGGTGGCTTTTAGTCAAATTTACTGTAATAATCAGAAGCAAAAAGCAAAGCAGAAAGATTTGAAAAACTCAGTTTGGCCAAAAAACTGAGTAAAACCGGGGTTAAGGAAAACATGGTTGTTAAGAACATTACTGCCACTAAAGAGATGCTAAATACTTTACCCAAAGACAATAGGAAAGATGGCTTGAGGGCATCTCAGGAATTGGCAAGACCGCCCCATCCTAGGTTCAAGGTTATAGAAGTAGAAATTCCCAGTGAGGCATCTGCTTGCACAGGGCAGCCTAGGAGGTTGAGGGATCCTGCAGCCAGCACCCTCCCTGTAGTCCAGACTCCAAGCCCACAAACTGTGCTGTGCCACACACTGTCGCGGGTCATTTAGCTAGACACTAGGCCAGCCTGCTCTTCTTGGTCACACATAAACACAGCTGCCACCAACATGGAACTCAGCAGGACTGTGGCAAGGCAGCTGGCCATGCTGGCCTCCCAAGGAAACAGTCACACCTGGAGAAGACTTAAGATGCATCCACAGGCATGTGCTGAGCAGATAACAAACAAATGGAAACAGAACCAGCAACGCCAGGTGTGCAGCGTCCAACAGGGACTTCCAGACTAAGTCAGCAGCCAGAAATAGCCACAAGACACAATGCATATAGATCAACTCTGCGCCAACACCCACGTGACAAGGGAGTCCAGGAGGGACGGCAGTGGGTCCCTTCCACGCCCAGGCCTTGCTGACCTGGAAAGACCGCACCAGCCAGGGATGAGGTACCAGAGAGAAGGCCCCAGGCCACACCTGGGAGACACCTAGAAACCTCCAAGAAAGGGCCCTCTCCCAAGACAAGGCCCAGAGTCCACAGCCTCAGGACGACCGGCCCAGCTGAAGGAGGTGTGCCAGAGCCTTGAGCCCCCATCATAGCTCCTGACCCAACACGTCCAGCGGGCAACCACAGTCACAGCCCAGGTCAGAACTGGAGCCCCAAGGGATGGGCCAGAAGCACCAGGACATGCTGACATGGTCAAGAGCTCAGACTCAGGCCTCAGAACACAGCAAAGATCCAAAAGAAGGCTCCGGAACGGGAAAGGGCACTAACTGCACACAGGACATAGCTAGCGGTGCTGAGAGAACAGTGAGGCTGAGGGAACAGCGGTCCAACAAGCCAAGGGGACAAGAGCCAGCAGAGGCTGCCCACACAGTGGGGCAGCACGCCAACTGTGGGGAGGGCCAGGAAAGGACACACAGCAAGGCCAGCCAGGGCACCTGGTAGATAGCCTCCAGGTAAACCCAGAAAGGCTGGGGCTGCCACTCACTGGTGGAGCCCTGGGTTCAGCCCTATACCAATGAGAGGAAAAAAGACAGAGGCCTAAGAGACACACAGGAGGCAGCCCTGGCAGCAGACCAGGAGTGCCACGCCAGGACAGGCGACAGCCGTGGCCTCGACCAGCCAACGCCCTGAGCCCGGAGCCCGGAGCCCAGCCTCTCCAGCCCTCGATCACGGGCCCAAAGTCCCACTTCCAAGAGCTCGTCTCCAGCAGCCAGCCCCAGCCACCGGATCTTCCTCGGGATCTGCTTAAACAAAGGGGAACACTGGAAGGTGGACAGCCCCTCCTGGGGGCGGTGGCAGAGGCCATCTCCCTGCTAGCCCATAAGCAGGAAGTCTGTTCCTAAGGTGAGCCTCAGGACCTCCCCACACCCTCGTCCCTACATCACTTTGCCTGGTGAGGGCTCAAGGTAAGAATGGCAAGAAAGCATCAGGAGATGGGCCCCTGCAGCCAAGCGCCCACGGCCCCTGCAGCCAAGTGCCCACGGCCACTGCAGGCAAAGCCCACAGTTTCTGCAGCCAAGTGCCCACAGTCCCTGCAGCCAAGCGCCCATGGCCACTGCAGGCAAAGCCCACAGTCGCTGCAGCAAAGCCCACAGTCCCTGCAGCCAAGTGCCCACAGTCCCTGCAGCCAAGCGCCCACGGCCCCAGCAGGCAAAGCCCACGGCCCCTGTAGCCAAGCGCCCATGGCCACTGCAGGCAAAGCCCACAGTCCCCGAAGCCAAGCACCCACGGCCACTGCAGGCAAAGCCCACAGTCTCTGCAGCCAAGTGCCCACGGCCCCTGCAGGCAAAGCCCACAGTCCCTGCAGCCAAGTGCCCACGGCCCCTGCAGGCAAAGCCCACAGTCCCTGCAGCCAAGCACCCACGGTCCCTGCAGCCAAGTGCCCACAGTCCCTGCAGCCAAGCGCCCATGGCCACTGCAGGCAAAGCCCACAGTTTCTGCAGCCAAGTGCCCACAGTCCCTGCAGCCAAGTGCCCATGGCCACTGCAGGCAAAGCCCACAGTCGCTGCAGCAAAGCCCACAGTCCCTGCAGCCAAGCACCCACGGTCCCTGCAGCCAAGTGCCCATAGTCCCTGCAGCCAAGCGCCCACGGCCACTGCAGGCAAAGCCCACAGTTGCTGCAGCAAAGCCCACAGTCCCTGCAGCCAAGCACCCACGGTCCCTGCAGCCAAGTGCCCATAGTCCCTGCAGCCAAGCGCCCATGGCCACTGCAGGCAAAGCCCACAGTCGCTGCAGCAAAGCCCACAGTCCCTGCAGCCAAGTACCCACGGTCCCTGCAACCAAGTGCCTACAGTCCCTGCAGCCAAGTGCCTACAGTCCCTGCAGCCAAGCGCCCACGGCCCCAGCAGGCAAAGCCCACGGCCCCTGCACCCAAACGCCCACGGCCACTGCAGGCAAAGCCCACAGTCCCTGCAGCCAAGTGCCCACGGCCCCTGCAGGCAAAGCCCACAGTCCCTGCAGCCAAGTGCCCATGGCCCCTGAAGGCAAAGCCCACAGTCCCTGCAGCCAAGTGCCCACAGCCCCTGCAGCCAAGCGCCCATGGCCACTGCAGCCAAGCACCCATGGCCACTGCAGCAAAGCCCACGGTCCCTGCAGCAAAGTCCACAGTTCCTGCAGCCAAGCGCCCACAGCCCCTGCAGCCAAGCGCCCACAGCCACTGCAGCCAAGCGCCCATGGCCACTGCAGCAAAGCCCACGGTCCCTGCAGCCAAGCGCCCATGGCCACTGCAGGCAAAGCCCACAGTCCCTGCAGCCAAGCGCCCATGGCCACTGCAGCAAAGCCCACGGTCCCTGCAGCAAAGTCCACAGTTCCTGCAGCCAAGCGCCCACGGCCCCTGCAGCCAAGCGCCCACAGCCCCTGCAGCCAAGCGCCCATGGCCACTGCAGCAAAGCCCATGGTCCTGCAGCAAAGTCCATAGTTCCTGCAGCCAAGCACCCACGGCCCCTGCAGCAAAGCGTCCATGGTCCCTGCAGCCAAGCACCCACGGCCCCTGCAGTGAAGCCCATGACCACTGCGAACTTGGCCTGAGAGGCCCCGGGTCCCAAGACTGCCTGCCTTGGCCATGCTGAAGAAGCTGTCTCTGAGGAGCAAGCCCAAATACAGAGGGACCGGAGAGACCGTCCCAAGGCAGGCAGCAGGGACACAGGCCTCCAGGCACAGCCTCCCTACTTGTAGGTGTAACTGAAGTGTTCCTCAGGAGCTTTTAAAACTGCTGCCAGGAAGGCCTAAGGCAAACTGCTGAGGAGAACAGCCAGAGATGGCCAAGGTCCAGCGCTCCCTCCTACAGCTGCTAAAGAACGAGAAGACAGGTCCCGGGAATGCAGGGAGACCACAGAGAAGAGGAAGTGGGGGAGGAGGGCAGGGAAGGACTTCTGCCAGACCACGCCATGTCCACAGAGACCAGAGACCTGTGCAGACAATGCGCCAATCAGAATAGCGGCGGGGAGGGCGGGTGCTGGGAAGGAGCCGGCCAGGTGTGTGTGCATGTGCCACTGGGATGCCCGCCTCCAAAGGGCCAAATAAAACAACAGCAGGGAAAGGGTGTGTGAGTCACATGGGCACACCCGGGACACCCCAGAACGGCAGCAGGCGGACAGGAGAGCCATCCCAGACCTTGGCCTCAGGCCCCCTTCCTTCCCAACACCTTTGTGCACTGGGGGATTTCAACAAGACCTCCGTTTTGTTACGCAGACAACGTAACAAAGCTGTTTCCTTTCCTGATGCGGGGTAAGACTGTGGGCAGACTGTGGCAGATGTGTCCAGAGGGTCAGAGAGCCCAGGAAAGGAAGACTGGGTAGGGCCCACCAGAAGCCCCAGGAAGTTGACGGGCAGGGTGAACTCACAAGGTGCCATTCCCGGAGTCAGACGGCAAGAGAACCAGGCAGTGCTGCAGGGAGGCCAGAGGAGCACGGGCACTGGCCTGGATGGGGACAGGCAGGGGTCCCTCTGCACCGAGGTGCAGAGGTTTGGGGAGGCCAACCGAGGCCATCTTTCCCAAGACGGAGGAATCAAAGTCAAGCAGTCGGGACAGCTTCTCCAGCACAGGGAGACCCTGGCCACCTCGCCCACCTGGCTCCTGACCTCCTTCTCCGCGAGCCCACCCAGCTCTGGCCCAGAGGGGCTGGCAGCCCTCCTGGGAAGCACAGCGGCCTCTGCTCTCACACCTCTTCTTCCAGACGCCACATGCACTCAGTTCCACCAAGGCACAAGGAAACCCTGCCTGCAGAGCCAAAGTAGCACAGGGCCGCGGCCAGCTTCTCCCTGCCCCCAACGCCCTGGTGTCTCTGGGCCAGATCCCTGGGGTGAATGTAGTCCTGCTGAGCCGTGGGGTCCCAGGGAATGAGGACTGCCAGGGCAGATGGGGCCACTGGTCCCCAGGTCGCTCTCCAACAGGCCAGGGCCTCGTATCTGCACCACCACCAGCGGAGCTGGACCCCCAGGGGTGGGTGCTGCCCACCAGTTTCCTAAACCAAAGCCACCCTGCATTTAACTGCAGGCCTCTGCTGCCGAGGTCCAAAGCCCAAGGCGCTGACATGGATGGAGTCGAGGCTAGAAGTCAGACCATGAGACAGAGGACACAAAGGTCCCTTGTCCTTTGCCAAACGTTACTTCACAGGTGAGCATGGCAAAACAGCAGGTTTTCAAAAGAAGCTCTAAAGCAACAATCGCCAAGAAGAAACAGCCAGAATGACCCAAAGCACAGCAGACCCAGATAGGAAGACTCAGCCATGAAGACATCTCCTTTTTCCTGCAAAATAAGGTGAGTGCTGACCAACAGAGGAGGCAGAAGATGTCTCAGTGCAAATCCCAGGGCTGGCTATGGTGGGCAGAGCAGTGCTGAGCAAGCCTCCAGGCCCCGGTGCCAGCCCCAGCAGGGAAGGAAGGACACACCTTGCCTTTTCCGAAAGGCAGAAGAAAGCAGCGCCCCGAGATGAGACCCATCCACAGGCCTCCAATCTCCAGACAGCAGAAGCAGATCACAGCAGCCAAGAGGCTGGAGCTGGACCTTGCGCCAAGAGCCCACGGACACACTGACTGCCCCTGGGGACTGGGCCTCCAGGGCTTCAGGATCACACCAAGTAAGGATGATCAAATAAATGCTGACGGCCACACCAAGAACACGCCCTGGCACTATCTAAAAATCATCTGTATTTAATGCTGAAATTCAAGGTACACGGCCAGGTGCAGCAGTGCAGCCTGAAATCCCAACGCCTCGGGAGGCTGAGGCAGGAGGACCGGAAGTTCAAAGGCAGTCTTAGCAACCTAGCAAGGCCCTAAGCAACTCAGTAAGACCCTGTCTCAAAATAAAAAATATAAAGGGCTGGGGACGTGGCTCAGGGGTTAAGCCACGTCCCCAGGGTCAATCCTTGGTATCAAAAAAGAAAAAAATCAAGCTATGTTCCACTCAGGCTTAGAAAAAATTGAGTCCATGCAAATCAACACAAAACAGATAAAGACAAATGAGAACAGGACACATTCACCAATTTACAAAGAAATACAATGTTTTCAAAGGAAAATACCGCCAGGTGTAAAAAACACAAACTAAAACAAGCAGTTCAAACTCTGACCCACCAAACTGCAGAACCCTGTGGGCCTTGAGGTGTGCTGGAGCAGGGCACTTTCCTGCCATGACACTCAAGGCTAACCTGGCACAAACCTTCTGGAAGAAGCCACATCTCAAAGGCACAGCATGTGCACATGCACACACGCATTCACACACGTGTTCACACCTCCAGGGATCTGTGCTAAGGGTCTCCATGGATGTGACTCACTGGAAGTCACTGGATGTCCACAGAAGGCCAGGGCTATCCGGGCCACTGAACAGCAGCACTGTCCAGGACTCGCTGGTCACTCCCAATACCTGCTGATGCCAGCTGTTTTTGTCATTGAAAGCTGCAGACACTTGCAGACAGTCCAGGAAGCTTTAAATGTCTTTTTCTCCCTATTCGTCCTGCGGAAATCAGACTGGGTATCGTGGGACTAGATCATGCAGGCAGCTCAAGAGGACCCAGTTCTGAGAAGGGACTTCACCTGCTGCCGTAGGACCACGGTATTTGCTGGTCTAAAAGGAACCAAGGATCCAGGCTCTCCTGTTATTTCCCACGTTAACTCGCTACTCCAGTAACTGACCACCTACAATCCCAGCATAACAGACAGCTGCAGAAAACAGGTCAGGAGAAAGGTGAAAGGTGTGGGACTCCAGCGACAGGAGGAGAGGTGGGCCAGGTGTGGGACTCCAGCCACAGGAGGAGAGGTGGGACAGGTGTGGGACTCCAGCCACAGGAGGAGAGGTGGGACAGGTGTGGGACTCCAGCCACAGGAGGAGAGGGGGGCCAGGTGTGGAGCCCAGCCACAGGAGGAGAGGTGGGACAGGTGTGGAGCCCAGCCACAGGAGGAGAGGGGGGTCAGGTGTGGAGCCCAGTCACAGGAGGAGAGGTGGGACAGGTGTGGGACTCCAGCCACAGGAGGAGAGGGGGGCCAGGTGTGGGACTCCAGCCACAGGAGGAGAGGAGGGCCAGGTGTGGGACTCCAGCCACAGGAGGAGAGGTGGGACAGGTGTGGGACTCCAGCCACAGGAGGAGAGGGGGGCCAGGTGTGGAGCCCAGCCACAGGAGGAGAGGGGGGCCAGGTGTGGAACTCCAGCCACAGGAGGAGAGGGGGGCCAGGTGTGGGACTCCAGCCACAGGAGGAGAGGGGGGCCAGGTGTGGGACTCCAGCCACAGGAGGAGAGGTGGGACAGGTGTGGAGCCCAGCCACAGGAGGAGAGGGGGATCAGGTGTGGAGCCCAGTCACAGGAGGAGAGGTGGGACAGGTGTGGAGCCCAGTCACAGGAAGAGAGGGGGGCCAGGTGTGGAGCCCAGTCACAGGAGGAGAAGGGGGCCAGGTGTGGAGCCCAGCCACAGGAGGAGAGGTGGGAAAGGTGTGGGACTCCAGCCACAGGAGGAGAGGGGGGACAGGTGTGGGACTCCAGCCACAGGAGGAGAGGTGGGACAGGTGTGGGACTCCAGCCACAGGAGGAGAAGTGGGACAGGTGTGGAGCCCAGCCACAGGAGGAGAGGTGGGCCAGGTGTGGAGCTCAGCCACAGGAGGAGAGGGGGGCCAGGTGTGGAGCCCAGTCACAGGAGGAGAGGGGGGCCAGGTGTGGAGCCCAGTCACAGGAGGAGAGGGGGGCCAGGTGTGGAGCCCAGCCACAGGAGGAGAAGTGGGACAGGTGTGGGACTCCAGCCACAGGAGGAGAGGTGGGAAAGGTGTGGGACTCCAGCCACAGGAGGAGAGGTGGGACAGGTATGGGACTCCAGCCACAGGAGGAGAGGTGGGACAGGTGTGGAGCCCAGCCACAGGAGGAGAGGTGGCACAGGTGTGGGACTCCAGCCACAGGAGGAGAGGTGGGAAAGGTGTGGGACTCCAGCCACAGGAGGAGAGGTGGGACAGGTGTGGAGCCCAGCCACAGGAGGAGAGGTGGGACAGGTGTGGGACTCCAGCCACAGGAGGGGAGGGGGGCCAGGTGTGGGACTCCAGCCACAGGAGGAGAGAGAGGCCAGGTGTGGAGCCCAGCCACAGGAGGAGTGGTGGGACAGGTGTGGAGCCCAGCCACAGGAGGAGAGGGGGGCCAGGTGTGGGACTCCAGCCACAGGAGGAGAGGTGGGACAGGTGTGGGACTCCAGCCACAGGAGGAGAGGTGGGACAGGTGTGGGACTCCAGCCACAGGAGGAGAAGTGGGACAGGTGTGGAGCCCAGCCACAGGAGGAGAGGGGGGCCAGGTGTGGAGCCCAGCCACAGGAGGAGAGGTGGGCCAGGTGTGGAGCCCAGTCACAGGAGGAGAGGTGGGCCAGGTGTGGAGCCCAGCCACAGGAGGAGAGGTGGGACAGGTGTGGGACTCCAGCCACAGGAGGAGAGGTGGGACAGGTGTGGGACTCCAGCCACAGGAGGAGAAGTGGGACAGGTGTGGGACTCCAGCCACAGGAGGAGAGTTGGGCCAGGTGTGGGACTCCAGCCACAGGAGGAAAGGTGGGACAGGTGTGGGACTCCAGCCACAGGAGGAGAGGTGGGACAGGTGTGGGACTCCAGCCATAGGAGAAGAGGTGGGCCAGGTTGGAAATCAGCCCCAGGGACCACCAGGTAGAACCTGAGGACTTCCCTCTCTCCTCTGCTCTCCTAGATCTCCCAAACTCTCTCATAATGAGAAGAAATCTGCCTGATTAGAACTCCTGTTGAACTCCACTAAATGGACCAAACAGCCTCCAGCAACGGGCAGCACAGCCCACAGTAACCTGCCAACCGTGGCTCAGGAAGAACAGCGCCTGGTCTCCACGGAGAGCTGCCTGCTGCCCCAGAACAGGCCTGGGAATGCGAGACATCCCCTGCAAGGACAGGCCTGGGAGAGGGACTCCCTGCAGACACACTGAGGGCAGGCCAGGTGCAGGGCAGCCTGGGCATCTGGTTACCTTCCTGCCCACATCTCGGAGCACCCAGTCTTGCTTTCTCAGGCTCAGGAGCTAGGACCTAATGGGAGCCCTGGATTCCAGGGCAAGTTCCAGGGCCACAGGGGCGCAGATGGCTTCATTCCCACTCGCTGTGACCAAGACCAGAGCTCAGGTAACAGGCTGCAGGGAAGCAGGCCACTCTCCACTTAGGTCTCAGAATCACCAGCTGCACTCAAGGACAGCCCAATCCCATGACAGAAGCCCAGGTCAGCATCCAAATGCACCCTGAGCGGGCAGGACCTGCAGAGGCTCAGCAGCAAGCATTCACAGACCCAGCTCGAAGATGAGGAATCAGACTCCTTAAGAGCCAACACACCAGACAGAAGACGAAACCTCCACCCTGTGCACCCTACGCCCTCACTCTGAGGCCTGGCTGAGCAAGACTCAAGACATCGTGTCCCTCGGACAAACAGCAGAACTACATCAAAGGCAAGTCAAGTAGAAACTCCAGTGAGAATATTTAACTGTTCTATGATGAAAAGTAAGAATCGACTCTTTAAATACTGAGAGCAAGAGTATCCACATAGCAGGGTGATCGTGAGAACTCTCGCCCAGAGCACCTGCAAGGGTCCTGGTCAACGGGCAGGACTGCAGACTACATGCCCCCCACCAACAGGACAGCTTAAGGAGCCCATGGCGGGGGGGGCTCAGGGACACCACGCTCCATACACTCAAACCCAGGCTCAAACCCCAGCATCACAAAACAAACAAAAATGAGAAATGGCCATCTCTCTCCCGGCGTGCCCTCCAGCTAAGCACCAGGTTCCAAGAGCTGCTGTTGGCTTCTAGGCCACTTGGGGTCTCTCCACCTTCCTTCCCCGCAGAACAGCCTGGCCATCAGACTCCCCTACACCAGCCCCAGGGCTGCATCTGCAGCCTGCTCATCTCCACAAGGGTCCTTCCTTCCAGAGAGGCGGCAGGGATGGCAGGAGTGACTGCCCGCGGGCCCTTCTGTCTAGACCTGCAAGGTAGTGGTGCCCACATGCTTAGGTAAGGTCATCATCTGCTCCTGGCATTAGACCAGGTTTCCTGGCCACACCACCCAAGAGCTGAGACCACGATGTGCTTCCCCTGTCCCCGCTCTCCACAGCACAAGTGAGTGCTCTCCAGTGACCCCAGGACACAACGGGTAGCCGGACCAGCCATCAAGGTCGAGGGACTGGACCTGGGCACCACTCACACGCCATGCTCTCTGCAAAGGCAGATGACCAGTGACTTCCACGTGCTCCCAGGACATGTGGCCATCCTCCAGTATCCACAGGAATGGCTAGCTCCAGGATCCCACTGGACACCGAGACCCACCAAAGCTCAAGGGGCTCCCATAAAGTGCCCAGTGCTTGCACCTGACCGCACATATCCTGCAGACTTCAGATCATTCCAGACAGCTCAGCAGCCCAACACCTGCCGTGGCTGTGTTGACAGCAGTCACTCTGCCTTGTCCAGGGAATGGCGACATGTCCAGAGCAGATGTAGCATTTTGTTTTTTGATGTATTTTTTTTAGTTGCCAATGGACCTGTATTTAATTAATTTACTTGTTTATATGTGGTGTTCAGAATCAAACCCAGTGCCTCACACATGCCAGGCAAGTGCTTTACCACTGAGCTATGCCCAGATGCAGTGTTTAAAGACCTTTAACTTGCAGTTGGTCGCTGGCCAGCGCACTCGTGGTGAGCACTGCGCCTGGCGCACATACTTCTCTCCACCAACAGTGCATGGGGCTCAGAGGGGCCCGTGGGCTCTACTCAACAAAGGTCCCCTCCCTGTGGCACTGTAAGAAGTGGCATCCCCTACCTTGCCACTTACAGACCTCCCAGACGTGACAGGTACAGAACAGGTCCCCTGGCAGAACAGTGCCCTGGGCAGCGAGTACTAGCAGAGACCCTGAGAGAGGGTCACACCTCCCAGACGTGACAGGTACAGAACAGGTCCCCTGGCAGAACAGTGCCCTGGGCAGCGAGTACTAGCAGAGACCCTGAGAGAGGGTCACACCTCCCAGACGTGACAGGTACAGAACGGGTCTCCTAGCAGAACAGTGCCCTGGGCAGCGAGTACTAGCAGAGACCCTGAGAGAGGGTCACACCTCCCAGACGTGACAGGTACAGAACGGGTCTCCTGGCAGAACAGTGCCCTGGGCAGCGAGCACTAGCAGAGACCCTGAGAGAGGGTCACACTTCCCAGACGTGACAGGTACAGAACGGGTCTCCTGGCAGAACAGTGCCCCGGGCAGCGAGCACTAGCGGAGACCTGAGAGAGGGTCACACAGGGTCCTGCAGCCCGGCCCTGAGAATCCCAGAACTGAAGCAGGTGGCCTGCCCTCCCTGTGCATGCCTCCCGTCAGGACCACTGGAAAGCACCCCTAAGTGCCTGGTGGAGCAGTCAATGGGCACTCCGCTCTCCTACCCACACCCCACAACCTCCCAGAGCACCCTTCTCCCTCTGCAGCGGCTGCTCTGCAAGTCCATCCTCCAGCACCCGCTGCCCATCATCAGCCACTACTCAGATGCTCCTGCACTGGGCTCTGCGTGGCCCTGCTCCCCAGCGTGCAGCTCACCGGGCCCTGCCCAGACCTGCTGGTCCCACAGGGCCAGCACTGTGGCACACACTCCTCCTCCTCTCCACAACCTTCCCGCCAGCCCTCGTGGTCCACTCCTCTATCCCCTGCCCTGGGCCCCAGAGTCCCCCAAGGGTCCCCAGGCACTCACTAGGGCACTGCTTAGAAAACCCCAGGGTTCCTCCACATTCCCTCCAGGGCCAGGTGCAAAGTCCTCTCTGAAACTCAAATGCCATGCCCCCACTTTAACGAAACAGGTAGAGGACAGGTCCAGCCCTTGGCCTGCCCATAACCTCTAGCCCAACCTAATGGGACTGGACTTCCTCTAGCCTGAACAGGGAAGGCCCTCTGCCTCCCTGTCCAGCTGCTCTACAGTCCACAGGGCCCTTCACCTCCCCACAGCACCAGCTGCCATCAGCACAGTGAAGGGTCTGAGCCAGCTAGGGCTGGGCCCATCCCTGTATCCATCTGCCTCACTAGCCAGGCGACCAGCTTAGGGGGTCCATCCTCCTCTCCAGATGGCCGAGACTGACCACAGGTCAGCACATCCACCAGAGCCTCACAGTACGCAGTATGTGCACAGTGCCAAGCAGACAATGTGGAATCAAGAGGGCCTCGGACCACATCAGTGATGTGTGCTTAATAAGGTGACCACACAATGAGAAGCACCCACAGGGCACCGGGACCCCATCCCCACTTCAGATGACCTAGGCGTCCAGCTGCTTTCTAAGCACGCGCCCAGCCTCTCGCACCTTAGGGCATGCACACAAGAGAAGAGGGCATGGCCCTCAACCAAAAGCACCTAACAACGCTCACAGACGTGACTTCCGCTCGGCCACACTGGCCGGCCAGCAGTGATGGACCTCCCCAGGCCGGCCCAGTGCACAGCTTCTCTGGGACTGGCAGAGCCTCTGCTGATGGGAGGGCTCTCCGGTTCAGCACGGTGGGTACGCTCTTACCACACCACTGTATTCTGTCAAATGCAGAATACATGTCCAACACGCCTACATGTCCAACTCCGCAGAGTGAAAACTAAATAGCCTCTTTTGCTAATGCTTCTGGAACACCACATTCCCAGGACACAAGGATGCAGCTGGCATTTAGGTAACTAAACGGATATTACGAAGAACTATGAGACCAACAGCACAGACTACAATTTCCAGGCCTAAAAGTCTACTTTTCCACGCCAGTTTAAATATTACTCGGAATAGTCAAGTTTCAAGACATACACGAAACTAAGCTAACTAGCATAGTACACCACATTTCATTTATCACCAAACACCACCCTCTGAGAAAACAGTGCCAAAACCAGCGTCAGTGTTTGACCCAGCAAAGCTGAATTTCTGTCCTCCACAATATGCAAGGCAGACACAGCCTGAGCTCTAGGCCCCTGGGTGCGGGTCAGTCCTCCTGTGCATAAGGTCACAGAGCCTGCAACACCCTCTTCCTCCCTGAACACAGTGGTGGATTCGCCCGTTGATTCAGAGCAGTCCAGAGGCACAGAAAACACTTGACGCTGCATCACCCAGCACCACCAAGGTGCAGCCAGGCACTGGAATGACAAAGAGCAGGAAGCACTGGACCCCTCCATCTCTCACCTCCATCCTGCCACCTGGGTTCAGAAGTCTGAAAACGTACACACGGCACTCCACCTGCTGCATCCTGAAATAAAGGGAAAGCCCCCAGGAACGAGCCTTGCTACCACCCATCTGCCTGCCTCGTGAAGCAGACATACTTACATCTTTTGCCATGTTACCAGATCCAGGAAATCGAGACTAAAGCTGTGCACCTCCACAGGAGAACTGACTTTTCTGGTAGAAAAAAGGAAAGACAGATGATGAGTAAGAATGAAAAAAGAAGTTTCGCACACATCACATCTCAAAGGCAATGCCTTCCCCCACCAGCACGCGGGCCTCCAGGCAGCAGGGCCTTCTCGGCCCAATCCTGAGAGTGGAGCTGGCCAAGTACGTCCCACAGTGGGTTTCTGGCCACCTCTCCAAATGCAAGTGCACCCCAGAACACCCCGCAGCACCTGCAGTCAGAGGGGCCAGCGCAGGACCCCAGAGCCTGGGCCCTGCGGTCAGGGGTCACTCCCACCCTCCGGAGCACAAGGCCCCACCTGGGCAGGAGGCCCCACCTGGGCGGGAGGCCCGGCGGGGCTCCGCCCGGCTCCCAGCGCAGCGCGCAGGCTCTCAGTCCCACGGAGACCCCCGGGCCGCGGCCGGCTACTCTGACAGGTGGGCTCCGGGGGTCCCGCCCGCCTCAACCTGTCACTAGGCCCCGCGGCCCGCCCCGCGCGCGCGCTGCGAGGACGCGGGGGCGACCCGGGACCCCTGCCCGCCGACCGCCGGCCTGCAGAGCCCCGGCGCAGGCCAGGCCGGCTAGGGGCGCGGGCCGGGCTGGGCCGGGGCGGCGGGCGGCGGGATGCAGCCGGCCGGGTGCCGCCGCGCCCCACGCCCGCCCCGCCGCACCTGGCTCGCCGGGCGGGCGCGCTGGGCGCGGGCGCGGCGCCGGCCGGGAGGTCCGGCCGTGGCGGGTCCGTGCCCTGGGCCAGCGGCGCCGGGACGCGGGCTCACCCTGGGCCGAGCGTCGGGCCGGCGTGACGTGCGCGCGGCGCGGTGACGTGGGCGCGGCGGCCCGCTCCGCTCAGCGCGCCTGCGCGCCTTTTCGCGCCTTCGGTGCCCTCCTCCTCCTCCTCCTCCTTCTCCTTCTCCTCCTCCTCTTCCCCGCCGCCGCTCCGCTCCCGCTCCTCCCGCCCGTGTCGCCCGCTCTGGGGGTGGGGGGACGCGCGCGCGTCCTCGAGTGCGCGTGCGCCGGGCGCCGGTGGAGACGGGCTGGAACCAGAGCGCGCGGTGCGCGCGCGCCTGCGTGTGCGCACAGAGAGGGGCCACGTGTGTGCGTGCCTGTGTGTGTGCACGGAGAAGGCCAAATGTATGCATACCTGTGTGTGTGCGCACCGAGGGGACAAGTGTGAGCTCGCCTGTGTGTGCGCATGGAGGGCAAACGTGTGTGTATGTATGTGAGTGGGCACGGAGAAGGGGCCACGTGTGTGCACGCCTCCGAGCTTGCAGGGAGCAGGGCCAGTTGTATGCACGCGTGTGTGTGTGCAAATAGAGGAGCCACGTCTGAGCATGTCTGCATATATGCATACCTATGAGTACATGGAAGAGAAGGAAACCTGTGTGCTTGTGAGAAGGCGCCAAGTATGTGCACGAAAGGGCCAGCTGTATGCACCCACGTATGCATGCCTGTGCACAAGAAAGGGCTGACTATGCACACCTTTGTGTCCGCGCACATGGACAAGAAAGTGGCCAGGCTTGGGGGTGCTCTCAAGTGCTTTCATGTGCACCCAAAGGAAAGGAGGCCCAATTGGTGTAGGTTTGTGCAGAGGAGGGCAGGTGGGGCATGTGAGTACAGGTTTGTACTGGACACCAAGGAAGGACAGACTGCTGCCCTGAGTTAGGAAACGGCCTCAGCCCCCTTGCGACTGCACCCAGATTCCCAGCGATTCCACAAGTTCTGAGCGCATGGGTAAAGGAACCAGAAAGGGGTTTGCAGGGAAAACCAGGCAGCCTGTTTGCTCCTGGAGGGCAGAAACAGTTTTGTCTCAGGATGGACCTGGTGCACCCTGGCCCTGGAGGCTCAGTCCAGACTGAATCCCACCACCCAGCCAGGCAGAGGACAGGCTGGGCCTCTAGAATCCGTGCAAAGGTCAAGGCTGCACCAAGCCCAGGGAGCAATTAACCTCTGTCAAGGACTTTAAGGAGTGCCTACCTAAGGCCTCCCTCTGTACCTGGAACATATTATTACAGGACACCCCACTTCAGACGATTTCACAATTTAACCACTTGTTCACAGACTACACCCACTCCTGCCTCTCCAGTGAAGCTCCGCCCCTGCTTAAGCCGCCAACAATTTAATTAGCCTTGGTTTCTTTGAAGAGAGCAAACACCTTCCAGTTCTGTGTGCTGATTGGCACATTCTAGATACTCAGAAAACGCTGACGGGGAGGTAGGGTGAGCCAGAGGCTCCTGGGGAAACCCTACAGATTACTAGCCTAGAGAAGGGCCTTGCTCTCTGTGGTGGAATCTGTGTGCTGTGAGGGGGTCCGCTTTACTTCCAAAACTACACTGCTCTGCACTTCTTTCCAGAAGGCTGTAGGTTCCTAGCTCCACTCCTGCAAATACAGGTTCTTCCAATTCAGCAGTTCTGATACGGGCTTCTGCACAAAGATTGCCATGACACAGTGGAACAGGTACTCGGATGTCAGGGTCACCTGGAGAACAGGCAGAGTGATTCCTCCTTGCCTCCCCACACCCCCACCCCACAGAAAGCCCGTTTCCACTTTAACAAAAGTGAACAAAATTCTAAAATTTTTGGTTGAAGGTCCAATACTTTGGAGGGGATGGTGAAGTGCATGCCTTCACCTAGACCTGGTACGCTGGGGCACCTCTGCAGCGTGGGCTATTCAGATGGTGTGATTCTTCTGACCTGTGTGTCTTCGGCATGGTCGCTGCACTGTGGCTGGCTCTCACCCCTGTGTGGTTGGGCAGATGGGTCTGTTGTGAACTCTGAGCACCAGCTTGTCCAAGGGTCCTGGTCTTAGAAATGACTGCACTGAACTGCACAGGAAGCAGCTTCTCAGGTCCATCCAGGAAGACCGAGGCTCCTGGGTGTCTGGGTCTGCTCCAATCTCAGGGCACAGTCGAATCCTGTCCCTCGTCCCCCTCCTCCATTACACTGTTCCTTAAAGAGAAAGTTTTCTAATCCCATTCAAATTCTTCATCCGTTTGCTGCATACCCAACTTGTTTCTGGTTTCCCTCCCAATGATACTGGTCTTTTCTCCCACTGTTTCCCTTTATCCACCTTCTTGAGTCACTGTGAGACCTTTTGTGGGAGAGGAAAGGGTCTCGGGACTTATGGGGGAAGTTAAAAAATAGTATTCCTGAGCCTGGGAAAGTGACTTTTCTCCTTCTCTGGTAAAATATCAGTAAAGGCACCTTTAGAAAACTGCTCTGCTGTTTTGACTGTATGGTAAAATGTAAATCAGTGACTTCTGGCCTCAGGATGAGCCAGCCCCTCCCCACCCAGATCACCACCTGGCTATAAGAGATGCAAGAAGCAGCCGTTGGCCTGGGCCACATGCCTACCTAAACATCTTGGAAAACAGATTCTGGGAGACACTTGGCCATTTCTTCAAACTGATGTGAAGAGGTTGTGTTTCAGAGATAGATGGCAGTAGGCAGGATGGATGGGAGAGACTTCGGGTGGGACGAGGGGACTGGTGCAGTGACTGAAACCAACTCCGGTCCTTCTTGAAAGGCGGCTGCAGAACCTGGATGACTGAGGCACAGGTCTTAGAGCCAATAGAGGCCAGAGCCAAGAAGGCCAGCCCCAGTCCAGCTCTACTGGGTGCTGGCACGACTGGAGCTGGCTGGGCTGCAGTGATGTGTCTCAAAGCTGTGCACAGGAGGCCTCAGATAGCTAAGTGTCCTCCAGCTCTCTAGTCCCTGCCCTCCACCCCAGAGAGCATTCTATACTTCCACAGTGGGAGGTGACCCAGGCCTCCTGCCAGTCTCTGACAAGGGTGGATTTCCTATGTTCAAGGAGTGGCTCCAGCATGTGATCATTCAGAGAGCAACTGAATTCACTTCAGTTGGGAGAGGTGGAGGCTCCACAAGGTGCTTTGAACACTGGTGGACCTGGGCAAACAGGAAGTGACCAGATGGTGCACAGGGCCAGAGAACGTGGGCAAGGGGCGACTTTGGGAAAGCACTCCTAGTGGATGAGTTGCAGGTTTCTGCTTAAAATTCTGGGGTGGGCTGCCCTGCCCCTGGGATGCTGCAGTAAGCAGACTTTAGGTAGGACTTACTCATTAATGTACCACTATCACAGGAAGTGCAGCAAGTGTCTCCCAGGGCCTGTGCACTTGAGAGCAGTGCCTTCTGCTGCCGGTGTGCAGCGTCTCCTGTGCAGGCCTGTTTGGCCCTGAGTGCCCTGCTGGGTCCTGCATCCTTACTGACCTCTCGTCTGGCTGCTCTATCCAAGGTGGAGAGAAGACACTGATGGCTCCTGCAGTTACTGAGAAGGCACTGTCACACAAGCCTCCATTGCTTCTTTGTATACGTAGAAGCTCTGACGTTTAATGCACGTGTATTTGCATTGCTGTGTCTTCTTGGTGAACTGGCCCTTGTATACGATGTCCTTGTCTCTCTCCACAGTTTTTGACAGTCTGTTATTCTTATACGGGTGGAGCTGCCTTGCTCTCTTCTGTTGGCTGTTTGTCTTGATGTATTTCTCACCCTTTCAGCTTCTGTCCTTGGATCTAAAGTGGATCTTTTATAGACAGCATATTTTTGGATCCTGTATTTATTCATTCATTCATTCATTCATTCACTTTAGTACTGGGTGTTGACTTTAGGGGCACTTTACCACTGAGCCACACCCCAGCCCTTTTTATTTTTTCTGAGATAGGGTCTCACTAAGTTGCTGAGGCTGGCCTCAAACCCGCAACACCCCTGCTTCAGCCTCCCAAGTCACTGGGATTGCAGGTATGTGCCACCAGGCCCAGCTTGAATTGTTTTTTGTTTGTTTGTTGTTTTTGTTTTTATCACTCTCACAATCTGTGCCTTTTGGTTGAGTTTTATCCACTTACATCTTTACACATTTTTTGCCCAATAACGTTATATTTATTCTCTTTTAAATCACATAGGAAATAAAAAGAGGAGTTACAAACCAAAAATACAACACTTTTTGCCTTTCTACTTGTGCACATACCTACTACATGGTGCCTGGAGACAGTCACTGTTCACATGGCTCCTGCCTGCTGTCCTTCATGTCACCCTGTGGTATTCCTCAGGGGCAGGTCTAGAGGTGACACACGCCCTCGGCTTGTGTTTGCCTGGAGAGTGTCTTACACTCTCCTTTATGTTTTAAGGGCAGTTTTGACAGACACATAATTATTGATTTGGGGTCTCTTATTTTTTTCTTTCAACACTTCAAATGTACTATACTGCTGCTTTCTGGGCCCCACTGGTTTCTGATGGGAAATTAGGGTAGTTTGTGAGTGACGGATCACTTCTCTCTTCATGCCTTCAAGTTCCTTCTGTTTTGGTCTTTTGCGTTTGGTTATGTCTCTTGAGGATTCTCTTTTGAGTGTAACTATTTGGGATTCATTGAGCCTCTTGTATTTGTAGATTTGTGTCTTTCATCAAATAGTGAACACTTGAGATTTATTCCAGGAATGCAAAGGTCCTTCAACATGAGACGATCCTGCGACTTCACATCTACACACACAAGTATGTATGTCGACATGTCATGCCATGCTCATCACAGCATTACTCGCAATAGCTGAAAGGTGGGAAGACTCTAAGTGTCCGTCCACAAGGAGGGGATAGACAAAATGTGATGTACACACACAGTGGACTATCTTTCAGTCATGTAAAAGAATGAAATTCTGACACTTCCTGCACGTGGATGAACCTTGAAAGCATTATAAGAAGTGAAATAGGCCAGATTTCCAGAATATAAGGATGGATATTGTGTGATTCCAATTGTATAGAACATCCAGAACAAGTAAACTCATAAAAAAATGGAGTGAACATTGTCCTGAGGCTGTTGGTCGTAAGAGATGAGGAGTCGCTCGTTGATGGTCGAAGTTTCTAATTGTAGTGATGGAAACATTTTGAAGAGTTAATGATGGATGGGTCGGGGTAGTAGCTCAGAGGTGAAGCACTTCCCTAGCACATGTGAGGCACTGGGTTCAATCCTCAGTACCACATAAAAATAAAGAAAGTAAATAAAGGCATTGTGTCCATCTACAACTAAAGAAAATTTTTAAAAAAGAGTGAATGGTGGTGACTGCTCCATGCTGTAAACTAACTCCACTTCTGTATACTTAAAGACTAAAAGGCAACCTTTGCTGTAGATACACACACACAAAGCTGTGAAGGACCTCTGGGAACAACTGAAGATCTCACATGTTCTAACTATTAGGTAAGAGAAGAAATCACTCTGTTAGGTGTGAAGATGGCATTGTAGTAGTGTGACTGTCCTTATTCTTAGAAGAGGCAAGGTAATGAATATAGGTACTAAATGTCATGTTATTTTTTTAATTAAAATATTTTTTTATTTTTACAGACATTTTGATTCATTGTACACAAATGGGGTACAGCTTTTCATCTCTATGGTTGTGCACAGTGTAGACTCACACCATTCGTGTAATCATACGTGTACATAGGGTAATACTGTTTCATTCTGTTTTTCCCTCCCCCCACCCCAGTTTCCTCTACACCATCCAAAGTTCCTTCATTCTTCTCTTCCCCCATCAACCCCCCTCATTATATATCATCATGCGCTTATCAGAGAAAACATTTGGCCTTTGGTTTTTTGGGCTTGGCCTATTTCGCTTAGCATGATTTTCCAACTTCATCCATTTACCAGCAAATGCCATAATTTTATTCTTCTTTAAGGCTGAGTAATATTCCATTGTGAATATATACCACGGTTTCTTCATCCATTCATCAGTTGAAGGGCATCTAGGTTGGTTCCACAATCTAGCTATTGTGAATTGAGCTGCTATGAACATTGATGTGGCTGCATCACTGTAGTATGTTGATTTTAAGTCCTTTGGGTATAAACCGAGGAGTGGGATAGCTGGGTCAAATGGTGGGTCCATTCCAAGCTTTCTGAGGAATCTCCATACTGCTTTCCAGAGTGGCTGCACGAATTTGCAACTCCACCAACAATGTATGAATGTACCCTTTTCCCCACATCCAAGCCAACACTTACTATTGCTTGAGTTCTTGATAATAGCCATTCTAATTGGAGTTAGATGAAATCTTAGGGTGGTTTAAATTTGCATTTCTCTAATTACTAGGGATGATGAGCACTATTTCATTCATATATTTGTTGATCACCTGTATATCTTCTTCTGTGAAGTGTCTGCCCAGTTCCTTAGCCCATTTATTGATTGGGTTCTTTGTATTTTGGGTGTAAAGTTGATTAAATTATTTATAAACTTTGGAGATGAGTGCTCTGTCTGAAGTGTGTGTGGAAAAGATTTTCTCCCACTCTGTAGGCTCTCTTTTCACATTATTGATTGTTTTCTGTGCTGAAAAAAATTTTTTTAGTTTGAATCTATCCCATTTATTGATTCTTGCTTTTATTTCTTATGCTCTGGAGGTCTTGTTGAGGAAGTCTGGTCCTAAGCCTACATGGTGGATATTCGGGCCTACATTTTCTTCAATTTGGTGAAGGGTCTCAGGTCTAATTCCTATATCCTTGATCCATTTTGAGTTGAGTTTTGTATAGGGTGAGAGGAGTTTAATTTCATTTTACTGCATCTGGATTTCCAGTTTTCCCAGCACCATTCGACAAAATACAACACTCCTTCATGCTCAAAACACTAGAAAAAATAGGGATAGTAGGAACATACCTGAACATTGTAAAGGCTTTTTATGCTAAGCCCACAACCAACATCATTCTTAATGGAGAAAAACTGAAAGCATTCTTTTTTTTTTAATTTTAATTTTTTTTCATTGTAAACAAATGGGATACATGTTGTTTCTGTTTGTACGTGGAATAACAGCATATCATTTGCGGAATCATACATTTACATAGAGTAATGATGTTTGATTCATTCTGTTATTTTTTCCTTCCCCCCACCCTTCCCATCCCTCTGTTCCCTCTATACAGTCCCTCCTTCCTCCATTCTTGCCCCCCTCCCACCCCCCATTATGTGTCATCATCTGCTTATCAGCGAGATCATTCGTCCTTTGGTTTTTTGGGATTGGCTTATCTCACTTAGCATGATATTCTCCAATTTCATCCATTTGCCTGCAAATGCCATAATTTTATTATTCTTTATAGCTGAGTAATATTCCATTGTATATATACACCACAGTTTCTTTATCCATTCATCAATTGAAGGGCATCTAGGTTGGTTCCACAGTCTGGCTATTGTGAATTGAGCAGCTATGAACATTGATGTGGCTGTATCTCTGTAGTATGCTGATTTTAAGTCCTTTGGGTATAGGCCGAGGAGTGGGATAGCTGGGTCAAATGGTGGGTCCATTCCAAGTTTTCTAAAGAATCTCCATACTGCTCTGAAAGCATTCTCTTTAAAAACTGGAACAAGGCAGGGATGTCCTCTTTCACCACTTCTATTCAACATCATCCTTCAAATATTAGCCAGAGCAATTAGACAGACCAAAGAAATTAAAGGGATATGAATAGGAAAAGAGGAACTCAAGCTGTCACTATTTGCGGATGACATGATTCTCTATTTAGAGGATCCGAAAAACTCCTCCAGAAAACTTCTAGTCCTCATCAATGAATTCAGCAAAATAGCAGGATATGAACATCTGAAAGGGAAATAAGGAAAACAACTCCATTCACAATAGCTTCAAAAAAACATAAAATACTTGGGAATCAATCTAACCAAAGAGGTAAAAGATCTCTATAATGCAAACTACCAGAACATTGAAGAAAGAAATTGAGGAAGACCTTAGAAGATGGAAAGATCTCCCATGTTCTTGGATAAGCAGAATTAATGTTATCAAAATGGCCATACTACCAAAGGCACCATACAGATTTAATGCAATTCCAATTAAAATCCCTATGACATTTCTCATAGAAACAGAAAAAACAATCATGAAATTCATCTGGAGAACAAAAGACCCAGAGTAGCCAAAGTAACCCTGGGCAGAAAGAGTGATGCAGGAGGTATCACAATCCCAGACCTTAAACTCTACTATAGAGCAATAGTAACAAAAATAGCATGGTATTGGCACCAAAATAGACAGGTAGGTCAATGTTACAGGAAAGTAGACATGGAGACAAACCCACATAAGTACAGTTATGTCATACTAAACAAGGGTGCCAAAAACTTACAATGGAGAATAAATGTCATTGACAATTCTTTTTTTTTTTTTTTTTTTTTCAGTGCTGGGGATTGAACCCAGGGCCTAATGCTTGCAAGGCAAGCACTCTACCAACTGAACTGTATCCCCAGCTGGTTTCCTTTCACTGGTGAATAGTGTTTCACCGTCTGGATAGACCACAATGTCTCACTTATTTATTTGGTGCTGGGGATGGACCCAGGGCCTTGTGGATATGCAAGCTCTCCACCACTGTGCTACCTCCCCAGCCCTTCCTCACTTTACCCTGAGACACAGCCTCACTGGGTTGCTGAGGCTGGCCTTGAACTTACAATTTTACCTTGGCCTCCAGCTAACCAAGATGACGAGGTGAGCCACCTGCCTTCACCCACTGAAGGATGCCTTTGCTGCTTCTGAGACTGAGCACTTAGGAAAAGGCTGTATAAATATGCTGGCTTTGTGTGAAGATTTTTAGAAATATTTTTTAGATGTGGATAGGCTTTTATTTCACTTACTTGTTTATATGCGGCGCTGAGAGCGGAACCCAGTGCCTCACACATGCCGGGCAGGCCTCTTGCACTGAGCCACAGCCCAGCCGGTGCGTGGAGCGTCCCACTCCTCGGTAGACGCCCAGGAGCACGGTGGCTGGATCCTTGGGTAGAAGCATGCCTGGTTGTGCGGAAGCGCCAAGCCTCTTCCACAGCGGCTGCCCACTGGACACGGCCACAGGCGGCGGGCGTGTGCCGTTCCTGCGGACCTCGCCTCACTGCCAGCGGGCTCTGCTGCCGGGTGTGGTGCTTGGAGGTCTGGGGTCACTCAGCTCTGGCCTCCTCCAAGGCCATTCTTTGGGGAGCTGGTCCAGCTTGGCCGCTGGACGGGCGTACGCGGACGGCGGGCCTGCAGTCCTGAACACAGGCACGGGTGCGCCTTCGACGGAGCCCAGGGAGGTCAAGGGCGGCACGTGCGGCCGCTGCGGAACACCCCAGCGAAGATGGAGCGCGTCCGCGTCGCGCCCGTTGGGCACGCATCCGTTTGTCTCCTGAGAGTCCTAAAGGATTCCAGCTCGATTCCCGTTACTGGGAAGAAGCCAGAGCGGAGGCTCCTCTCGGGATCCTTGGAGACAGGAGGCGTGGTCCTTCACTTCACTTTGCAACCCGTCTCCACGGTGCCCACCGCCCCAGTGGCCTGGGTGGTGAAGCCAGCACCAGCACGAGGGGAGCACGAAGAGGAACTGCAAGCCCACCCGGGAGCAGAGGACGCTCGCTCCTCCCGATGCTGCAGGGAGCCTCCCCAGCTAGCCTCCCAGGCCAGAGCGGCCTGCTCCAGCCCACAGCAGGCCCAGCACAGACCCCAGCTGCCACTGGCCTTCCCCTGAAGGTCACCATCCACCTGTCACCTCCACTGTTTGGGGCCCATCACTTTCCTTCTCATCTCTAACCTAAACTCACCTCTCAAGTAAAGTTTTTGTGGAAAATGGCAATTCTCAGCACAAACTCAAATTGCCATGGACATAGGCTCTGAGGTCCCCAGTGCCTCAAGGGCACTGCACACGGCCTGCTTCTTTCTGGGTAGTACCACACAGTTAGTCCACGCAGGGAAATGACCTCCTGCTCCTCCTCTGAATGGACATCCCCACAGCCCTCATCAACGTCAGGTCCTGGACACCCAGCCAGGGTGGACCGGTGTCGTTTTGACACCATGACTCACCTGCTGGTTCCTCCTCCACCCACCAGGCCCGGGAACGTTCCTCTTGTCCTCGGGTTGTCTCTTCCATGCCCCCACGTGTCGGCTGTGGCCCGTGTCCAGAGTCCCCACCTCTCCGGGGACATGTGCTGGAAGGTGAGTGGGCAAGGCAGAGTTTGGTCTGCAGATGGGCTGCTGTAGAACCTGGCTAGCCAGCTGACTTTAGAACGAGGGCGGCCGAGGGAGGGCTGCAGTTAAAATGGGTGCAGTCAGAGCCAGTCAAGCAGAATACACACTGCTCTGAAAACGCAGTGCCAGACTTTGCTTCTCACAGGTGCCCCCTTTTTCTGTTTAGACCTTTGGTTTCATTTTCATGGCACCCTTCAGTATCGCTGTCCATCCTAGGCAGACACTATGATGTGGAAAGTGGCCTAGTCATGAGCTCCCTCCTTTCAGCCGTTTGGATAGCCATCTGGTGATGCAATTGGTAAGGTCCTTTCCAGCTCGGCTGAAGACAGTCTTCTCTCCAGGTCCTGATTACAGTCAAACCAGGCTGGAAGTGATGAACTGTAAATTCTAGAAGGGGAGTCTGAATAGCAGTTTATAATAACCAGACCAGAAAAATAAAAAGGCACAGATAGGTCTCAACCTAACTCAGAACAAACTTGTGCATCAGGCACTCCTGCAGGAAAAAAAAAAAAAATATATTTTTTTAAATAAAACTTTCCAGTATTTGCTTACTTTGGGGAGGACCGACACAAATGCATATCTCCAGTTACACTGTCTTTTCTTTTAAATGCCCATATAGGATTGTGCTTCAGTTATACTCTCCTGCCAGGTATTTAAAGCCAAGTTGGTCAAAACTGACCTTGTTCCTTCCTATCTATTACTAAGAGTCAGCTGAGATTCCTCAGGAGGTCACTCTTAGAAACTTGTAAGAAGCCTCTTGGCTTCTCTAGTGCTATTTCCAGGCTGGGTCATGGTCTAGCTGACCACATGTGCCATCCCTTGGAAGCATTAGGGACATGACCTTCTTTGCAGACCATGCACTGGTTGGCTTCCTGTTCTTGAGGGTCCTCTTAATCCCCCTGATCAGAAGGTCATGTGACCCAGAGTTGCAAAGCCCTTGGAGAAGTCCTACTGTTCCCTGGATCCGAGCAGACCTCGGAGGGCAAGGGCCAAAGATTGGCTACTTTTCCCTGAGCCCTTTAACTTTCTTGACTTTGTTTTGATTTTAAACACCCAGCAGGCCAGTTTCACCAGTCTTGAAGTACTGGGTTTGAACTTTAGTGTTTATAACTTTACAGTTAATTATCCCTTCCATTTGATTAGGGTCAGCATTAGTACTGGAAGCCCGACTTATATTTTGTCTGTCCTATAGGTGATAACTTGCTTTACAGTTAACTCAGTTTGTCCTGTTAGAAGGAATATTTCTTCAAAACACTAACAGACAAAAGTTACAAAGTTCTATAAGTAAAATGCAAAATGAAATTAACCAGACCAAAAACATATTCAGTTTGTATAATAGCTTTGGACCAAGAAACATAATTTCTATAATAACATTAATATTTCTTTGGTACCTATTTTGCCTGCACAAAGACACATAAATTCATCAACTCAATCATGAGACCCTTTACAATTTTTACTTTATTTTAAACCCCTTATAACCTTGCATACCTTTTATAACTTACCAAAATCTTTACTTAGTTTTGTATCATATCCCTTGGTTATTTTGAGATCACAGTAATCTTTACAACAAAAATATATCTTTTGAGCACAACTTTACGTGAGCTTAAGTCTAGGCTCCATTGGAGCCATCCTAATATGGAGTAGGGTGAGAGGCAGAGTCTTAACTCAGGTAAGCCTTATCTCTTGACAAATAACACGATACAAGATTACATCTGAAACATGGATCAAACAAAAAACTAAGAGAGCTCTTAGCTTTTGTTTTGTGGAAAAATTTTTAAAAAGTGGCAAAATGCTTTCATGTTCCACATTGTCAGCCTTTAAACAAATCAGGCTCTCGTTATTACCTTCTAAAACACATTTAAATTTCCATCCCAGTGTAAAGAGTAACACAAAATTTTATGTATGTCTGCTATTGATGACAGGTTGCTTTTATCCAAATATTAAATATTAAATAACAAAAATAAATCCCCATTTATTTATGTAGAAATTTTTTATTTCTACATAAGTCTGAAGAGACTATGGCTATAGACCTCTTCAGTTTGAAGACACCAGCTTGGTAAAGTGCTCTCCTATGCTTCACATTTCACTTGGAGGACATGAATATATCTAATACCCAAAGAAACCAGTAACAGCATCACAATTATACCAATGTCCTAAGTTTAAACTTAAAAGAAAAATTTAGAAGCCATGGTGTAGGTAATAACCTAAAATAAAAATTGTTTGTTTAACCAGAGTTACATAAACCTTAATTCCTTTAAGACCTAGCTTCCCTAAAGTGATAAAACCTAACAGACACAAGAGAATCATCTGGAGAGAGCAGCAGCTCAGTGCTCAGATTCTGCTTCCTATCAGCACATTTGAATTCCGGGGACTCTGCTGGGGCTGATCAGAGCTAACTCAATCACACAGGCAAACTCTGAGATCCACCTTCCCTGAACCTCAGCAGCTTAGACATTGTACAGCTTATCTACATTCTTAGTTTTGTCCTCTTTCACCTTGAACTTAAGAACAAGAATGTTATTTTACCGTACAAAAATACCATCTCACCTAGAAACATTTCTTTGACCTTCTAGTTTTGTACAGTAAAATATATTTGTAGACCTATAACTTTCTTCATTTTTTTCCTAGTGTTAGACATTTTCTTAAATTTATTTTGAAACAATCCTTATGAATATTATCTGTGCATTTAATTTACATAACAAATTTCATCCCAGGAGAGGCATCAGACAATCTGGCATTTACAAAAATTATGTATCTAGAGACACATTTTGGGCCTCCTTCTTACATTAGGCAGATTGATTAATGGAAGAGACCCTTTGCATCTTTCTTCTTTTGTTTCCCTTTCTGGAACTTACTGAGAGAGCAGAACCCACATGTAAGAGAAAGCACCATAGCAGTTTGGGGCTAAAAGTGACATTTCCCCCTTCCTTTGGTCTCCAGCCAGTTTGGGTAACTGCTCAGGTAAGTCCAGCTGTAGGACGGGGTTACAGTGTCTGCCTTCCAACAAGCACAGAAAACGTCAGGCCTCTTTCCCCAGGCCAAGGGCCACAGGAATCCCCGTGTCCAGGTCTGTGCCAGGTGGAGTGTGACCCATCCACAAGACATGGGGAGGGCACCCCTGGGCATCCATCCACTGTCTGAGCCAGATCAGTACGTTCCTTGCTCCTGGGGACCCGGCGCCACTGGCAACCACCCCTCCAGGACTCCCGAGCTGGCCAGATTATGGCCCCTCAGCAATGCACCGCTCAGACCCCTCACCTCACCTCTGCGATCCTCAGGGCGCTGGGCCACAGAGCACAGGCTGAGGGGCCTCGGCAGGCTGGGGTCAGCGGCTCCTTACCAACACAGGGCCCAACATCCCCTTTGTGCTCCTCCCCTCCTAAAGGAGGAACCTGATTTTGTACTGTGTTTACTCCGATTGTAGAAGCACTGCAGACAGGCTGCACATCCCAGAGGAGACAGGCCGACAGCTTTCCGGGCTGCTCTGGTAAGGGAGCGGCATGCTACTGAGAGCCGTGTGCCCTGGGCAGGTCTGATGCCTTTGCTGATGTCTGTATTGGCCAGCCTGCTGTACCTCCTGACTCAGTCATGGCCACCAAAGCCCTGACCTATGGTTGTTGTACAATGGAATCTAACTTACACAGCCAGGGATGACGTCCCCCCGCAACAGAACCAAAATCCGAGACCTGGAGGAGAGAAGTAGTCAATATCCGACTTCACTTTGCTTATTCAACCTAGCAGGTAGGGGCAGCAGTTACAAGGAGGGCCAGGGACAGGGAGGCCAAGGGAACCTAGGCACCCACTCTTCCTGGGAGGATGAGAACATCTTCCCTATGCTTGATAAAGTACAAACTAGCAAAACCCAGGGTCAGTGGGGCAGGATGGAGAAGGTTGCTGCTGGGCAGGGCAGACGAAGGAAAGGGTGCCTCAGCACCGGCACGTCGAGCCATCAACTCACGCTGAGAAGTTACCCCAACAAAACAGGACAAAACAAACAGCAAACAAAGAAATCAAGAACTTAAGCAGAGAAGGCTTTCAGTGTAAGCACTGGACATCAAAGCTGGGGGTGCTGCGGGGACCAGGCCGCTGCTAAGCAGTGCTGAACGCCGCCTCATCTTGCGGAGGGTGCCACAGCCCTGGCAGGCGGGACACAGTAGGGAGAGTCCAGGCCTGGATGCCAGCATGGGGCCTTTCTACACTGAAGGACTGTCACTGCCAAGTGTCAAGCTGCTGCTGGGTCCGCTGGTCCTCCCTGACAGCTGATCATCTCTGGTAACAGACTCGGGTTTCTTCCTTCCAGATAAAACTTGTTTTTAATGTATTTGTCTTTGAAAATTTGGGAAATACAGAAAAATATTTAAAAATTAAAGGTCATTCATATTCCTGTTTGAAAAAAAGTAATGAAGGGAAGAATACACAGCAGGATCCCACCATGCAGGCGGGGCCAGGCAGCAGGAAAGCCGGCTTTGGTGTGCTAGTTGAGGGGCTTATGCGTCAAGCAGGCATTGGAAGAGTGTGGAGGCCTGAGTTCGGTTGCATCCTTGGGCCTGAGTTTTAACCCTTCTTGAAACTCTCATCTGGGTTCACCCCACCGTCACATTTTCCTGCCTCTGGGACAAAGGAGCTGGCTGGAGTGTTCCCACAAGTGGACTCAAGGTCACTGACCTTTGAAATAGGCCTTGAAGTTGCCATTCATACTTCTGGTTAACCTCCTGGTGTGGTCTCTGCATTTCAACAAGACCTGAGTTGGGACCCATCACTTCTGACTGCTGACCATTGACTATTCTATTTATCAACGTTCTGCTGCCCACCTAGAAAAAACCTGTGGCTTGGCCATTTCAACCCACAGGCCCTTTGGCTAACGTTTTGTTTACGTCGCATGAACTGAAAGGTGTTTGGATCCACACGTTAAACATGTAAGTACTCACTGACCTACAGGTCAATTTTGATACCATGAACATGGTGTAGACACAAGCACCCATACAGACACAGAGAGAGTGTGCATACATACACAGGACAGACAGGAAGCGAAGATTTGTTGCTAGCAGGTAGTAGATCCCCAGAGGTAGGCGGCAACAGCCACAGATGTTTACTAAGGTCTCTGCTAGATCTGACCCTTTAGAAATTAAAATAGAGCATGCCGTCCTTTTACAGGGTGACCCAGACATGAAGAGGGCCTGTGAAATGGGAACATCAGGAAAGAGTCCACCAGCTGTGGTGGACACTGAAGTCAAAGGTTCAGGTGGCCACCTGCCCTCCATGGGGCACATCTACTCCCACCATTACTACTGTCTGTGTCCCTGCTCAGGACTCTTTACAGGAAAGGGTCTGTACACGTGGGTTCTTTCCACTGTCCATCGTTGTCCCCAGCCCTAGGATTTTTATTCCTCCTTTTTGGTAGGTTCCTGTGATTGTGCTTCTCCTTCTGCATCTGACCTCCCACTTTCTGTGTGCTCAGACCCCCTCACTGGGGATCTCTGACACACCCTGGAACCCCTCTGTGCTCGGTCCCCCTCACTGGGGACCTCTTGCCTGACCACCAGAGGAATACTTCTCCCTCAAGCCCAAGAATAGATTTTCTGACCTTGGTCTATGCACAGAATCACTTGGTTGCTGCGGTTCTTGCCTGGGCCTTTCCCTGTGTTGCCGATCCACTTTCAATCCACTTTTGATTTGGGGTCCTTTTTGGGCCTCAAAGGCAGGAGTAGTGGGTGTCTCCTCTGAGGAGGGGGGTCCCTGAGACCCCTATGTGATGCACAGAGCCCACAGCAGGCTCCAAAATCCTTAGAAGTACCCAAGTGCCACAAGAAACCAAGCGTGCTAGAAGTGGGTGGGCGAGGCTCTCCTGCCAGACAGGCTACCACGGAACCGCCAGCAAGCGCAGCTGGGAGGTGCCGCTGTTCGTACCCAACGCAGCGCCGCCCCGCACCCTGGGAGGACTCGGGTGCCATCCGCGCGACTGGCTGACTTTAGAACGAGGGCGGCCGAGGAGAGGGCTGCAGTTAAAATGGGTGCAGTCGGAGCCAGTCAAGCTGAATACACACTGCTCTGAAAACGCAGCGCCAGACTTTGCTTCTCACAGGTGCCAGTGTGCCGTGGGGACCAGGAGTGTCCCCAGAAGCTACCGTGTCGAAGGCTAAGTCTCCAGTGTAGCAGGGGTCGGGGGGGGCTTTGGGGAAGGGACTGATCGGAGGGCTCTGAGCTCAGCAGTGTGTTCATCCATGGACGTCTGAGGGGACTCAGGAGCCATGGGGCGTAGGACATGGGCTGCAATGGAGGAGTGGGTGACCAGGTACATCCTTCCTGGCCCCTCTCTCCCTCTTCCTCTCTCCTGTGCTGCTTCCCAGCTGCCAGGCGCTGAGCAGCTCCCTCTGTCCCACCCATCCACCATGATGTCTGCCTTCCCTCAGGCCCAGAGCAAAGAGCAGACAGCCATGGAGAGAATCCTTTCAAACCATGAACCCAAATCAATTTTCCTCCTCTAAGTTATTCGTCAGATATTTTGGTCACAGTGACAAAGACAACCGACATATGGGGCATGGCCACAGAGCCCCAGAAATGCCCGCTAGAAGGCGGCCACCCCCGTTCTGAAGTCCAAGGGAACAGCGCCGTCCCTTACCGGCTCCTCCCAAAGCTTCCTCTGCACAAACCCTCCTCCCCTCCACCCTCTGAGCAGGGGGTTCCAATGCTTTGGCTTTCATGAAACAAACCTCAGGAAAACTGGCATGCTAGCTGGCCCCTGGCCACCCAGGACCAAGCCTGAGACACTGAGGCACAAGACTGCAGTCGCAGCTCCAAGGACTCCCCGCCCCTCCAGAGTGGGCCACGGCAGTCACCCAGGGGTGCCAGCTAGAGAAGGCTGCGGAAGCTCTTTCCATTCTGGCCAGCACCCGGCTTCCTGGGCCAAGCTGGCTCGGGCTGCCTCCCCCTCGTCAGAGCTGCACCACCTAGCAGGCTGCCCCCTTAAAAGCTGTCTATTCTGAAACACTGATGTTCCACCGTTGGCAACTGCTCCCTTGGACAACAGCAAAAAAGGAAGTTGATCCTTCTCTGTCTGCTCTGGACCCAGGTGATGCCCCAGACCCCGTTCCCCATCTCTCCCTAGGTCAGGAGACACTCCAGTTAGTGTACAAAGTGGGATCCCAGTCCCAGGCCTCCTGGGGACCAGGACACAGGGCGATCACTCTGGGTACTTTTCCCTCCCTGCTGCTAGGTGTAGGAAGATGTCTTGGTGTGGGCCTCCTGGTTCACTTCTCCCTAAACAGCTGGACTGTCCTGGACTCCCCCACTGTGTGGATGACCAAGACGAGGTCACAGGTAGCAAGGCCAGCACTCTCGGCAGGACCCTGGACGTGGGGGAGGAAAGTCAGCCAGGTGGTGTCATGCAGCAATGAGCAAGACCAGAGCCTTTTCCCCAACTCCTTTACATCAGCTCTCTATTCGTTGCTTCAGACCAGAAGCACCCTGGTGACTTCCCATGGTATGACCCACATCACGCACACAGCACACAGACACCTGGCGCTCTCCCTCTCCCTCAAGGCCACTGGCAGAGTGCGCACAGTAAACCACTTTCAGTGGCAGCTCTCCTGCATGAGGGACACACGATCCATCTCCCTACTATATATACGTGCAACTGAAAGGAAGAGAGAACATGCTATGACGCAGAGGTGTGTCCCCAGACTTGTGTGATGCAGGCCTGTCCCCGTGGCAACAGAGCTGGGCTCCATGGGGAAGCGGAGGTTGGGGTCTGCAGGAAGGCTCCTGAGAGATCTCCCTCTGCTGCTCCCGAGGACACAGCTGTCAGGCGATATCCTGGGGGTGCAGAGATGGTGCCTCCACTGTGCTCTGCCAGCACCTAGACCTGGACTTCCTGGCCAGCAGACGGACCTGGACTTCCTGGCCAGCAGACGGACCTGGACTTCCTGGCCTGCAGACGGACCTGGACTTCCTGGCCAGCAGACGGACCTGGACTTCCTGGCCAGCAGACGGACCTGGACTTCCTGGCCAGCAGACGGACCTGGACTTCCTGGCCTGCAGACGGACCTGGACTTCCTGGCCTGCAGACGGACCTGGACTTCCTGGCCAGCAGACGGACCTGGACTTCCTGGCCTGCAGACGGACCTGGACTTCCTGGCCAGCAGACGGACCTGGACTTCCTGGCCAGCACCCGGACCTGGACTTCCTGGCCAGCACCCGGACCTGGACTTCCTGGCCTGCAGACGGACCTGGACTTCCTGGCCTGCAGACGGACCTGGACTTCCTGGCCAGCAGACGGACCTGGACTTCCTGGCCAGCAGACGGACCTGGACTTCCTGGCCAGCAGACGGACCTGGACTTCCTGGCCTGCAGACGGACCTGGACTTCCTGGCCTGCAGACGGACCTGGACTTCCTGGCCTGCAGACGGACCTGGACTTCCTGGCCAGCAGACGGACCTGGACTTCCTGGCCAGCACCCGGACCTGGACTCCCTGGCCTGCAGACGGACCTGGACTTCCTGGCCAGCACCCGGACCTGGACTTCCTGGCCAGCACCCGGACCTGGACTTCCTGGCCTGCAGACGGACCTGGACTTCCTGGCCAGCAGATGGACCTGGACTTCCTGGCCAGCAGACGGACCTGGACTTCCTGGCCTGCAGACAGACCTGGACTTCCTGGCCCGCAGACAGAGAAAGGAACTCCTGTTCTTTATCAATCACCCAGTCTCAGGAAGGTCTCGTTACAGCACCTCAAAATGAACCAAGACACGCCCTGTGAGTGTCAGATCACAGGGGCACCTGACAACATACCAGGAGTCAGAACTTAAGCTTTTCAAATAGTGCTGCACTCGTTCAGTCCTTGGAGAACAGCATGGTGATCTACAAACCATCTTTATTTTAAAAATTAGCTGAAGTTTTGTGCAAAGATTAGTTCAATACAAAAATCAAAACAGACTCTCAATAAATTTCAATTAATTATACCCTGATCATAACTGACCATTAAGAATGCATATTCTTATGATTCAAAAATCAAATATTTTAAGAGTGATATACCTAATAGTGATTGACATGGAAGTGTTTTCACTTAAAATAGCTACGAGGATGGATGTGGTAGTCCACACCTGTAATCCCAGGGACTTGGGGAGCTGAGGCAGGGGGATCACAAGTTCAAAGCCAGCCTCAGCAACTTAGCTAGGCCCTAGGCAACTTAGCAAGACCCTATCTCAAAATAAAAATAAAAAAACAAAAAGGGATAGGGATGTGGCTCAGTGATTAAACACCCTGAGTTAAACCCCTGATACTCACAGTCCCCCAAAATTTTAAATTAAAAAATAAAATAGCTAAGAGGCAAATAGACATATATAAAATATTCATCTCACCTAGGAAACAAAGATTTTAAAAGTAAAAAGTTTCCAAACTCACTGCCAGAATTAAGATCTCAGCACAGACAGGTTTAATAACAAGTAGTTGACCAACAGATTGTAATTCTAAAGTCGCACAATAAGAATTTTTCTAATTTTTTCTTCTTTACAAAAAAAATCATTAACTGATGAATTAGCAATAAAAAGTCAATAATAATTTCAGAAAAAAGGCACATCCAGGCAAAACAGTTGAGGCAATATGTAAGCGCAATGCCTCTATCCTACAGTGCACGATGGCAAGAAAGTCACTTGGGGAAATTCTACAACACCGCAGGCAGACAGGAGACACAGCCTCCTTGCTGATGGCACTCTGTCCGAACGCGGGTGCATCGGATAAGGACGCCTTCGCGACGACGGTGTGCACGGGAGGAAGGACGCCTTCGCGACGACGGTGTGCACGGGAGGAAGGACGCCTTCGCGACGACGGTGTGCATGGGAGGAAGGACGCCTTCGCGACGACGGTGTGCACGGGATGAGGGGCGCCTTCGCGACGACGGTGTGCACGGGAGGAGGGGCGCCTTCGCGACGACGGTGTGCACGGGAGGAGGGGCGCCTTCGCGACGACGGTGTTCACGGGAGGAAGGGCGCCTTCGCGACGACGGTGTGCACGGGAGGAAGGGCGCCTTCGCGACGACGGTGTGCACGGGAGGAAGGGCGCCTTCGCGACGACGGTGTTCACGGGAGGAAGGGCGCCTTCGCGACGACGGTGTGCACGGGAGGAAGGGCGCCTTCGCGACGACGGTGTGCACGGGAGGAGGGGCGCCTTCGCGACGACGGTGTGCACGGGAGGAGGGGCGCCTTCGCGACGACGGTGTGCACGGGAGGAGGGGCGCCTTCGCGACGACGGTGTGCACGGGAGGAAGGGCGCCTTCGCGACGACGGTGTGCACGGGAGGAAGGGCGCCTTCGCGACGACGGTGTGCACGGGAGGAAGGGCGCCTTCGCGACGACGGTGTGCACGGGAGGAAGGGCGCCTTCGCGACGACGGTGTGCACGGGATGAGGACGCCTTCGCGACGACGGTGTGCACGGGATGAGGACGCCTTCGCGACGACGGTGTGCACGGGAGGAAGGGCGCCTTCGCGACGACGGTGTGCACGGGAGGAAGGGCGCCTTCGCGACGACGGTGTGCACGGGAGGAAGGACGCCTTCGCGACGATGGTGTGCACGGGAGGAAGGGCGCCTTCGCGACGACGGTGTGCACGGGAGGAAGGGCGCCTTCGCGACGACGGTGTGCACGGGAGGAAGGGCGCCTTCGCGACGACGGTGTTCACGGGATGAGGACGCCTTCGCGACGACGGTGTTCACGGGATGAGGACGCCTTCGCGACGACGGTGTGCACGGGATGAGGACGCCTTCGCGACGACGGTGTGCACGGGAGGAAGGGCGCCTTCGCGACGACGGTGTGCACGGGAGGAAGGGCGCCTTCGCGACGACGGTGTGCACGGGAGGAAGGGCGCCTTCGCGACGACGGTGTGCACGGGAGGAAGGGCGCCTTCGCGACGACGGTGTGCACGGGAGGAAGGGCGCCTTCGCGACGACGGTGTGCACGGGAGGAAGGGCGCCTTCGCGACGACGGTGTGCACGGGAGGAAGGGCGCCTTCGCGACGACGGTGTGCATGGGATGAGGACGCCTTCGTGACGACGGTGTGCACGGGAGGAAGGACACCTTTGTGATGACGGTGTGCACGGGAGGAAGGACGCCTTCGTTTCCCACAGAGGTGGTCCCAAAGTCGCTCAACACCCAGTGCCGTCAGAGGCTGGATCGCCTTTCCGATCTTGGCACACATTTTGTGATTGCAACTCTCCACAGCACTGGGGCCAGTAAAAGGCTGAGTGTGGTCACACTGAGTATAAGGAGGTACACCTGCAACAGGTGAGCACAGCAAATGGACATAACGAGCTTTGGTGGGGACCCCTACACAGGTACGAGGCTGGGCGCGGTCAGGCAGGGCACTCGGGGATCCCTGCGTGGGTATGAGGCTGGGCGTGGTCATGCTGAGCACTGGGGGACCTCCTGCGGGGCGGGGGGCCAGGCTGAGCATGGTCACGTCCAGCACTAGGAAGGTAAAGGCTGGGCACCGTTATGCCCAGCACTCAGGGGATCCCTGCACACCAGGTGCTCTCAGACTTTTCGGGGCACATCAAATGCAGCCACGGGTGAGAGGGCCCTGGACATGGGAGGGAAGCGTCCCACGGCACAGAGTCTGGCTCCCTGAGGGTGCGCCTGCGGCACGCTGACTCCACGCTTCCTCTAGGGCACTCTGAAGCGAAGGCTCCTGTGCTCCTCCCCTCGGGGCACAGGAGGGATGACTGCTGGATTCTGAACGCCCGCAGGCTTCAGTGTGTCGAGTTCATGGTTCAGGCCTCTCAAGTGCCGTTCCTGAGCTAGCCAGCAGTTCAGCCTCAAGGGCAGGATCTTGCTGCCCGCTGGCAGGATCAGCAAAGGGCACTGGCAGCGGTTCAGGAAGTGTGACCTGAGAGTCGACCTGAGACACTGCGTGTGCGGGTAAGGAGTGCCCTCGGAGATCGATTCCACCAGCACAGGTGGTGCCCTGCAGGAGCTGCTGGCCCCACCTGCAACAGGGACTTGTGGGCGGACGCCTGAGGGACAGCAACCACTCACCTCCCGGGAGATGATGCCTGCTCTCCGCGCCCGGCTCCCCAGGACAAAGGAGAACTCGCTGACCTGGGCCAGCCCTGCAGAGATGATCCACTTCATGTACTGGCTGCTCTTTGGCAGGATGAGAGACAAGACCAGCGCTGCTGACACAAACTGCAAGAGCATACCTCCCGTTACTGGTCAGGACCGAAGCCCAGCGCAAATTAAAACACAGCTGGGCTCGTGGTCCAGGCTGCCGATCCCAGCAACCGGGAGGCCAGGCAAGAGAACTCAAAGTTCAAAGCCAGCCTCAGCAAATTTAGTGAGGCCCTAAACAACTTAGCAAGACCCTGTCTCAGAATAAAAAACAAAACGGCTGGGAATGTGGCTCAGTGGTAGAGCATCCCCTGGGTTCAATCCTCGGGACAAAAAATAAAAAATTAAAACTTAAAACAGAACCTAGATGGGAAGCATCAAAGGCTGCCACAGCCTTGAGTAACAAGGCAGGGCATGCCAAAGGCTCTTCCCGTCCCCAGTGCACACCAAGCTCACAAACTGCCTCAAGTCTATGCAGCCCGCAAAGGTGAAAGAAGAGGTTCAGATTTACTAGCAGAAAACGTGCCTTTCCCCCAAATTAAATCAACAGCATCGGATGTCAGGCAGTGTCTAAGATGGAAAGGCCTTATTGAGAGAGGCACTTCTCACTAGGCAGCCCAGTGCTGGTGAGGCCACCCTGCCATCATCCGATTCCGAATCCTTTAAATGGAAATACCTCAAGTCCACTTTCACGAGAGGTACCTGCACCATAAAGCAAATGCTAACAGGGGCTCTGCAGACCCATCCAGAACGAGACCCACACTGGGGAAAGCCCAACGGGGGTCCAGATGGTGCTCCGGGTCCCACCTCCCAGCACCCCCAGCGCGAGCTCCTCCATTCTGAGGCAGGTGACATCACCCTGACCCCAAATCATCAAGCTTGGCTCAGCCACCTCCCAGGGCCTTCTGGCCGGGGCAGCATCCGGGCTTCACAGGCAGGATGCTGCTGCTGGACGCGGGGCCTGGGGGATGCGCTCTGTGCTGCCAGGCAGGTTCGATGAAGTGGCATGGGCGTGACGGGCTGAGGCAGGAGGAAGTGTCAGTACCTTCATGACCACCACCGACAGGGTGAGGAACACCAGCACCGTGAGCTCGTAGGCTACGAAGGTGGGGAACACGTGCAGCCCTGTGGGAGACAGCACAGGTGACCAGGCGACCAGCAGCCCAGCACAGCGAACTACCACCCACGTCCCCAGCACGCTGGTCGGGGACAGGGGGCCACTGCCTGCTTCCTGCAGCTGGCCCCTCCACAGTCACTTGGAGAGTGGGGACCCGGCACGAGCCTTCCCTGACCTGGGTGTGTGGCCCTGCCTCTGCAAGTGGACAGCTGGACCCAGACAGGCAACAGTCCTGCGCGTCTGCCTGCTGGGTCTGGCTCTCTAGGCTCACGCTCATGCTCTTGAGGAGCCACAAGGAAGTACTTCCCAGACACTTCCCTCTGCCCTGTGCCACTGCAGAGGCTGCTGCGTGGGCACTGCCTAGGGACGGCCACCGGACAGGCAGCTGCAGGCAGCCTCACCACCCTCCGAGGAAAACCCTGGTACCAGAGACCTTGTGGAGTCAAGACTCAGGGGAGCAGTCTTGCCTGCCACCACAACACCTCTGCGTCTCCCTTGGAAGCACAGTGTGAAGGCCTCCTCCTTCCTGAGACCCAGAGGTGCCTCCCCGATAGCTGGGCTGTGCTGCACTGACCAAACACCAGGCCCTTGGCGAGGCTGCCTTCGCAAGGCCTGCCTTCAGCCTGTGCCCGGGCCCTGCGTGCATCACCTGCACTCCCCAAGGCCTGCCTTCGGCCTGTGCCCGGGCCCTGCGTGCACCTCCTGCTCTCCCCAAGGCCTGCCTTCGGCCTGTGCCCAGGCCCTGCGTGCACCATCTGTTCCCTCAGTAAGGGTGGATGGGCACTGTGGTCAGCTCTCCCTCTGGTGCCCAGCTCTGCCCTTCCACTGCAGGATGCCCTGCACTCCTGCCTCTGGCTTGGCCTGTGGCCACTGCAGACGGCTACACCACCTATCCCAGGCCTGCTCTGCTGCTGTGGACGCCATCCTGCAAGGGCAGCACCTGATGCTGGCAATTGCCCTGCACTCAGCTCCTCACCAGAGGGTGAGCTCATGATGTCGGCATGACAGCATGGAGGACCGTGAGGAGCTGGGGACCCAGACCTCAGCCTCAAGTCACCGCAGCTGGCAGGAGGGCAAGCGAGCCAGGCTACCACCTCCCAGAGGGTCACTGGTGCTCATGACAAACACCAAACGCCACAGTGCGACAGGGGCCTGAGGACTCACCCAGCCCTGGCCCAGCACTTCCTAACAGCACTCCTCAGCCCCTCGGCCCCGGTGTCCACAGCCAGACGTGGGTTTGGGGTGGGTGAATAACACCCGCCAGGGAGATACACGTTGGTCTCAGGGTCACTCTGCCAGCACCAAAGCCACTGACATCCAGGCGAGCAAGGAACTCAAGGTGCGTAAGTCAGGGCCCCCCCAGGAACATGACAAGCAACTACCATCTCCGTCCCGCTAGAACCTGGCAGGCCTGCTCTGGAACCCTCTCTGTGTCCAGGGAGGTGGGCCAGGCAGGAGGATGAAGTTCTTGCTGAAAATTCCCTGAGAACAAACACTGAATGGTCAGTAGTGCTTGTGAGCTGGAGGTGACTGGCCCCACACAGCAGAGCTGGCCCCTGCTCCAGACACTGGGCGGGCAGTCTGTGCTGCAGCAGGCCTGGGCCTGGACAGAGCTCCAGCAGGGGCTGCTCTTCTGGAGATGAAGCTGAGAAAGTAACCAGGAGACCATGTGGTCCACACACCAGGACCGCGGCCTTGGAAAAGCAAGAGAGGCAGGGACCGCATATGATTTTTCTTTTTTAAAATGGTTTTTAGTTGTCAGTAGACCTTTATTTTATTTATATGTGATACTGAGCATTGAACCCAGTGCCTCACACATGCCAGGCGAGTGCTCTTCCACTGAGCCACAGCCCCAAGCCCCACGTGTTTTCATGTTAAACTTCTGTCAAATAAAATTTAGTTAACAGTTTAAAAAAAATAAAAATAAATTTAAAAAAAAAAAAAAAAAAAGGAAAGACAATGAGAGGAAAGAGAGCCCTCTGGGCTGGAGCAGCCGTCCAGTGTTCTTCCCAACAACCACGCTGACCGCCACACATACAGAAGCAGCCCTGGGCCCAGTGAAGCGTAACACCGTGGTGTCCAGACTGGGCATGGGCCTACCCTGTCCAGTAGGGTGAACATGGGCTCCAAAGCTGGGGCCCGACACCCACTGGCCCTCTTCCTGGTGCCTTCCACAGCCTGGTCAATTTCCTCAGACCCTCCCAATGGAGTAGGAGAGGCAGAGTCCATTCCACGTGCTAAGTAATGCCATGGGGCGGGGGCCTGAGTGCAGAAGTGACAGGTGCCCAGGGGATGGGGGCAGCCCAGCTGTCAGGCTCTCCATGGCCTCCCTGCTCTGGGCTGATTCCCCTGTACTGAGCAGCACCGGATCACCGATCCCACTGGCCAGAGGCCGGCTTCCCCTCTGAAGAGATGCTGGCTCCTCTGCTTCTCCTTGGGCGGGACACGGCTACGCGGGGCCCTTCGCATTTCCGTGCAGCGTTCAGAGTCAGTTTCCACATCTCCCTGGGGCTGTGCTGAATCTAGGTACCCATGTCGATTGCACAAGCGTCTTAGACAATAAACACCAAGGGGAGAGAGGCCAGGGACTCGTTAGGGCTTCAGAAGCCCAGGTGGCCCTGTCAGTTCACATCACTTCTCGATCAGGCACTCAGGAGTCTAGAGCAGCCCACTTGGATGTGGCTGGTTTAGCTCCTACGATTTGCAGGGTGCTGGGACGGGAAGACAAAGCTCAGCCCCTCTGTAGGCTGTATGAGGACAGCAGGGGACGCCAGGGGATGGCCTCTCAGACCTGCTGACCACCAGGGTACCTGCAGACAAGCTTCCCCAAGCACACCCCCTTTTCTGCCTGCTCTCACTCTCTATGTAAGATTTCCTTCAGGCTCTGGAGAGAGACATATTTACACACAAACGTCATAGAAGAAATCTGCAAGTATTAACAAATAGTTACAACAAAAAAAAGATTACCTATCGAGGCAAAGAAGACCATGGCCAGGAAGTCTCGAATGGGCTCGAGGTAGGCCATGACCTCCTCAGTGACTACGTGGCCTTGGGAAGAGACCAGCGCTCCAGCCAGGAAACAGCCCAGCTCCATGGACACGTCCAGCAGCTCCGTGACCTGGGACACAGAATGAGACAACGTCACCCATCAGGGATGTTTACACAAACACACCCACAGGCCCACCAGACCACCATGGTGCACAGCAAGGACAGCAGCCCCCAGGAGAGCCGGGCACCGTGGCTCAGACGCAGGTTCCCTGTGCCTAACTACCATGCGAGGAGGGCACTTCTGCATGAGACTCTTCAACATTTACTTTCAGCATTTGTGATGCATTTGCTCTACCTGAAACCGTGAACGGCCAGACTGTAACACTAGCAAGTGAGTCCCACGTGCGGACGATGACCACACACAACCATGGGAGCCAAGGCCCAGGCGTGAGCACAGGTGAGCAGGTCCAGGTAGCGAGGGGGCCAGACACACGTTCACACACCGCACGCATGAAGACAAGAGCACAGCCATGGGGCACACAAGCACTCACAGACCCACGCAGCACACTCTCCCAACACACGCCTACTACACAGCAGGATGACTCAAACTCTCATGGCCATGCTCCAGGAGACGGGCGTGGGGCAGACACGCAGCATCCAGGGCAGGCGCATCCAATCTGAGGCCAGCACACACCCAGCGCTGAGCTCTCAGAGGACAGCGGAGCTGGAGGATCACACGGAACATCCTATGACCTGGGGCAGGCAGGGCCTTCACACAGAGGGTCCAAAGTGTCCGTGTTCACTCAAGAAAATACACGGCCTCCGGAACATGCTGAAGTCCAGCTCAGTCATCAGCAAAACTCAAAAAACACAAGAGTGCACAGGTGAGGCACAGCCAGCGGAGGCTGGCCAGGGCACGCTCCACACCACAGACCCGAGGCCAGCAAACGAAGTGGAGGCAGCCACCCTGGGAGCACGCGGCAGGACCCCCTGCACATGGAGCAGAGGCAGCAGCCACTGCGCAGGGGAGGAAACTCGGGTTTCTTCTTGGACTGGGAGTGATCCTGACCTGGCAGCACGGGCAGGCCGGCACCCCGCAGCACTGCCTTCTTCGACATGGTGGAGGAGGGAACTCCGACCCAGAGCAGACAACAGAAACCTCCAGTAAAACTTGCCAGAGAAAACAGATCTACAGAGTGGGAGAATCATGGCAGCAGACAGGAATAACCTGAAGACTTCAACGGTGCCGAGCCAGCTCTCCAACACCCCTGCAGGTGCCTAGATGCCTCTCCAGTGCCCACGCAGGTGCCTGCATGGTTCTCCAGCACCCCAGCGGGGCCCAGGGGGTGTGCAACATCGGCAGTCATGAGGCCAGAGGGATGAAGATGCCAGGACAGGGCAAAACCCAGGGAGACAATACCAAATGGGTATGGACCAGAATGGCTGGCTCCCATGGATTCTGGTGGCACTGCGGGCAGTCGCTTTGAGGAAGCCAGTGGGGACAGTAGTCAGGTGGGCTCCATGATGGGCAGCTCCACCTCTGCTCTGTGCTCATGCAGACAGCCCTCCTGGGAAGTGCTGCAGCTGGACTCACTGCAGCCCCAGGGACACAAGCCGGTGCCCCCAGAGTAGAGGAAGAGCAGCAACACTCACGCCCCCCGCACAGAAGCTCCGACCAAGACCACCGGCCCTGGCCTCCAACACCGAGCACCTGGCGGCAGCTTTGCAGGCGCAGTACAGACCGTCCACTAAGGGAAGGAGACCGCCAAGGGATGTGCAGAGAAGAGAACCGTGCAACTGAGGACGTGGCCTCCGGGAGTCTGTGGGGAGGAGGCCACGGCAGACAGCCTGGCCATGAGCTGCCTCCGGAGAGGATGCCTCAGGACGCAAGGGACCATGGGAGAGCAGACCAGGCACCGCTGGTGGCACCTGGAGCAGCTCTAGCAGTGGCTCTGTCCCCTCGCAGGACGAGCACATGTGGCCCGCGTGACCAAGTGGAGCTGTTCCTACATGTGACCCTGAGGCACAGATGTGCTCACAGGGGGCTCTGAGGGTGACAGCTTTGCCGCCCAGGCCCGAGGGCAATGCCTCAGCAGCCGTGGCACCTGCAGTGCAGACCCCGGGCACCCTCGGCTGCTCCTGACTGCCACCGGCCTTGTGTACAGATGGTCACTGCCCGCCAGCTATGTAAACTCACTTGGCAGTATGCAGCCTGGTGACCCTTTCACTCTGCCTGGCTCTCTGGGAAGCCCTGGGCTACACGTGCCAGCATCCAGTGGGTTGGACAGTACTCCTGGGAGTGGCCTGCCCACTGTTCACCCTGAAGGACATCGGGACAAGTTCTGGCTGGTTCGAGAAAGGCTGCTGTGGACATTCCTGCGCCTGCTTCTGAGTGAACAGTCCTCACTTCAGTGAGATGAATGTTGAGGCAGCAACTGGCGGTCTTGATAGTGCAAGGTGCCGTCGTGCAGTTGGGTAGACCTAGGGAGCCCCGGGGACCCTCCCCACAGCTCCCCTCACAGCGAGAAGCCTGTGCTCCAGAGGCGGCCGGGAAGACCCTCCACACTGCAGCCACAGACTTGCCCCGGCCTGTCTCATCGCACCACAAGGCTGCTCAGCCACACAGCTGTTCTAGGCGCCACAGGCATGGGGGCTGGGGACAGCAGCCCGGCTGACACGTGCTTGGCCTTTCACCAGCTCAGAGGCAGCCAGTGCAACGTGCACTGATCACTCTTCCCCTCGAGCTAGGAGCGGGCACGGAACAAGCAGGTTCAGGCCCAGCACCACGAACCACACGAGAAGAGATCCGTGCATTTCAGACATTTCAACTGTAACTCCCATGAAACACAGGCAGGCCACACGCGAGGAGGAGCTGGAGAGGGACTTACCGTCAGCATGGAGAAGATGAAGGCAGACACACCCAGGACCAGGGCCTCCTTGTTCCCTTTACTCTCCAGACGCAGCTTCCGGCAGAAAGGCCCAATGAGGGACATCTTGATGAGGAGACACAGAACGAAGACCAGGGCCAGCGAGAAGAGGGCCTGGCCGACCAGGAGCAGTGCGCGCAGCACCCCCACAACGAGGCTGGAAGGGAAGGAGCCACGTCGTACACCTCCGGAGCCCGAGGGGTGTCCCCACCGCCCTCCTGCCGCACACCATGGGAGTGACCCAGACCATACACTGCCACCACCAAGGACAGCGATGAGTCCTGCCAGTCAGACGCAGGTGCTGGCAGGCAGCACTGGGCTCGTATGCCTCGCCTGAAGACTGGACGGACGTGCTCCCACGTGGACAAGGACAGCCCTCCTCCGGCAGTCAGCACCACGGCTCAGCAGGCCACCCGACCCCTGGAGTGTGTCCCCAGTGCCCAGCCAGACTGGGGCTGATGCCCAGCACCAGGTGCAAGAGAATGAGTCCCTACCAAGCGCTTCAGAAGCCATGGGCACCTGTGGTCACTAAGACTTGGCCCACGGCTTCTGCGGAAAGGCACGATGGCATGGCAGCAGGGTTCAGACCCCACTGCTGCCCCTTGGGACAAAACCCTCCTCCAGTCCTGCTCAAGGAAGAGACCCCTGTCACCAAGAAAGGACTGGTCTGTCCCTGCGGTCCAGCTCATGCCAGCACTGGACTGCTGGACAGTGACCCAGGAGACCAGACAGAGCTGGACTTGCAACAGGAGAGACAGAACGAAGAGACCACGGACTGACCCTGCAGCCCCAGAGGAAGGGACGCCGCCCCACTGCCCCAGCTGAAGCCGCCTGGGTGCCCACAGTCCTGACGAGGCTTCCCGATCACCAGCCTGGCCGGGATTCGCCCTGGGCCACGCTCTCAAGGCGCCAAGACCTGTCCGGACCCATCGCTCTGCACAAAGAGCCAGATCTCTGCACAGGGGACTGCCCACTTCACCAAGCACGCCTCCCCTCCATCCTGCGCAGACACACGGCCCGTAGGGGCAGGGCCTGTGTACCATGTCCACATGCTGGATGCCCCCCAGGAGCCCTCTTCCCAGCTGGTCAGCTGAGTCCTCAGACCTTGGTCACAGGCTAGCTGGTACAGAGGCCCCTGTAGGTTCTAGGAGGTCACTGCTGCCACAGATCTGCAGCACCACCTCAGTCCTGTACTCACCTTCTTGTCACCCACGCGCCGGCACTCCCTAACACGGGGCACCTCTCTGAGCAAAGTCACGCCCCCTTCACCCCATCCCCAGGGTGGAGGGTAGACCCTGTTCTAACCCATCTGGTCCATGAGAAAGGGACAGCAAGGGAGAAGGGGAGCCAGCTGCAGTGCCCAGCCAAGACCCCACAGCTCTGCAGTGACCATGCCAGGCTCAGCAAAGGCCCACCTCCCACGTACACAGGCCACCTGCAAGCAAGAGGAGGTCAGTGCAGGCCAGCCTCTCCGGCTCAGCACTGTTAGGACCAGGGCCAGATGTAGACATGCGGCCTCCACCCACTACACCAATGGGGGGCACATGCACAAGGGGGCACACGCAAAAGGGACACACACAAGACAGAGCACACAGCACAGAACACACAGCACAGAGCACACAGGGGGCACAGAGCACACAGCACAGAGCACACAGGGGGCACAGAGCACACAGGGGGCACAGAGCACACAGGGGACACAGAGCACACAGCACAGAGCACACAGGGGGCAAAGAGCACACAGCACAGAGCACACAGGGGGCACAGAGCACACAGCACAGAGCACACAGGGGCACAGAGCACACAGGGGGCACAGAGCACACAGCACAGAGCACACAGGGGGCACAGAGCACACAGCACAGAGCACACAGGGGCACAGAGCACACAGGGGGCACAGAGCACACGGCACAGAGCACACGGGCACAGAGCACACAGGGGGCACAGAGCACACAGCACAGAGCACACAGGGGGCACAGAGCACACAGGGGGCACAGAGCACACAGCACAGAGCACACAGGGGACACAGAGCACACAGGGGGCACAGAGCACACAGGGGGCACAGAGCACACAGCACAGAGCACACAGTGGGCAGAGAGCACACAGGGGACATAGAGCACACAGGGGACACAGAGCACACAGGGGACACAGAGCACACAGGGGACACAGAGCACACAGGGGACACAGAGCACACAGGAGGCACAGAGCACACGGGGCACAGAGCACACAGGGGGCACAGAGCACACAGCACAGAGCACACAGGGGACAGAGCACACAGGGGGCACAGAGCACACAGGGGACACAGAGCACACAGGGGGCACAGAGCACACAGGGGACACAGAGCACACAGGGGACACAGAGCACACAGGGGACACAGAGCACACAGGAGGCACAGAGCACACAGGGGGCACAGAGCACACAGGGGGCACAGAGCACACAGGGGACACAGAGCACACAGCACAGAGCACACAGGGGACACAGAGCACACAGGGGACACAGAGCACACAGGGGGCACAGAGCACACAGGGGACATAGAGCACACAGGGGGCACAGAGCACACAGGGGACACAGAGCACACAGGGGGCACAGAGCACACAGGGGACACAGAGCACACAGGGGACACAGAGCACACAGGGGGCACAGAGCACACAGGGGACACAGAGCACACAGGGGACACAGAGCACACAGGGGGCACAGAGCACACAGGGGACACAGAGCACACAGGGGACACAGAGCACACAGGGGACACAGAGCACACAGGGGGCACAGAGCACACAGGGGGCACAGAGCACACAGCACAGAGCACACAGGGGACACAGAGCACACAGGGGACACAGAGCACACAGGGGGCACAGAGCACACAGGGGACACAGAGCACACAGGGGGCACAGAGCACACAGGGGGCACAGAGCACACAGGGGGCACAGAGCACACAGGGGGCACAGAGCACACAGGGGACACAGAGCACACAGGGGGCACAGAGCACACAGGGGGCACAGAGCACACAGGGGACACAGAGCACACAGGGGGCACAGAGCACACAGGGGACACAGAGCACACAGGGGACACAGAGCACACAGGGGGCACAGAGCACACAGGGGACACAGAGCACACAGGGGACACAGAGCACACAGGGGACACAGAGCACACAGGGGACACAGAGCACACAGGGGACACAGAGCACACAGGGGACACAGAGCACAGCACAGAGCACACAGGGGGCACAGAGCACACAGGGGGCACAGAGCACACAGCACAGAGCACACAGGGGACACAGAGCACACAGGGGGCACAGAGCACACAGCAAAGAGCACACAGGGGGCACAGACCACACAGGGGACATAGAGAGCACACAGGGGACACAGAGCACACAGGGGACACAGAGCACACAGGGGACAGAGAGCGCACAGAGGACATAGAGCACACAGCACAGAGCACACAGGGGACACAACACCCGGCTCTCTCCCTCCCCACCAACGGTGTCCAGGACATGCCTGCCTTTGCACTAGCCTCCCTGTGGGTACCGGGAGTGCACCCTAGGTAGGCACACGCGTGGCCTACCCGGGCCAGGAAGCCACACCTCCGCGAACTCCCCCCGCTCCGACCAGCCCGACCCAGCCCAGCGAGCCACTCCCAATGGCACCACAGAGGCCCCTTCCGCAATGCTGGGTTAGTAACAGGGCGCTCTCCCATGGAGCTGATCGGGCCTGCTCTACTTTTGTTGAGACAAGGCCTCCGCCTGGCAACCCCTCTGCCCTGGCCTCCCCGGGGGCTGGGAGCGCAGGTGCCACCCAACCCTCAGCTTGCAGGTGGAAGCCGGAGGTGCGGTCTGCGTCCTGGGCCCCACACAGGCCCGCTCCACAGTCAGGGCCCCCGCCAGGCTAGGTCTCAGACCCGGCCCCGCTCTTCTGGTAAGGGACAAGAGAACTTCAAGACCAGAGAGGCGACCTCCTGAGTTCACGTGTGCCTGGACACTGCTCCTTCTGTGCTGTGGGAAGCTGGTTCTACTCTAAGTCTTGTTCTTTCCTGTGCAATGTTGGGGGGGGGGGGGGTTATTTTTTCCTTTAGGAAAGATCAAGATTAATTCTGAGTAAAGCTTCATAAGCAAAGTCTCCATTGTTATAACTAATTTTATTTCTTTGATTTATTTTACTGTAAACTTTTCACGGTTATTAGAACTGGAAGAGAGGTTTTCCTAAATTACAGAAAAGTTATAAGGTAGACAAAGAAAAATCACCCCAACCTTTCCTATTCTACTAGTAGAATCACAGTGAAATCAAACCATAAGTCAGTAACAGACAACGGGAAACTTAACACTTCTGAAGAAACCATGAACCAAAGAAAGGATACTGAAGGAAATCTTAAAAATTCACTGAATTGAAGGGCTGGGGCTGTGGCTCAGTGGTGAAGCGCTTGCCAGGCATGTGTGAGGCACTAGATTCAATTCTCAGCACCGCATATCAATAAAACAAAGGTCCACTGACAACTAAAAAATTCTTCAAAAAATTTACTGAATCGAATGAAAATCATACGTATGTCTATACATATTTATATATAGCCATACATACAGTGAGATGCAGCTGCACAGTGCTGAGAGGGAAACGAGAGCCAAATACACCACGGCCAACAGAAGGGACTAACGGTGGGAGAGGATGACCGCAGAGGACAGGCCCAACTCCTCAGCACTGCAACACCTCTCAAGGACACCAGGGGCACTCCGAGAGCCCTGCAGCAGCCGAGCAGACCGAGGTGGACGCCAAGGACGCCCGGGGTGCCCCAGAGAAGCCCGGAGATCCTGGGGGCTTCACAGCAGAGATGCCAGATGTCTGCGGAGGCGAAACACCAGCTCTATACAACAGTTTCCAGAAACACTTCCCGAATCTTTTATGAACCTAAAACGACTCTCAATGCCAAAATCACAGAGTGCATGAAAGGGAAACTCTTGAGCTCAGGCTCCCTAGGCCTCAAGAAATCAGCCAGGTGAACACACAAAGAAGAAAAGTTAAGACACTACAACCAAGTGGGATTTACTGCACATGGTTCAGCTCCTGAAAAGCAACACAGCCCACCACGTCACTGACGAAGAAAAGTCACATTTTCACCTTGGTGGGTGAAGAAAAGGCACCGACAGAAACCACGTCCACTCACACGGACTCCTGGGAAACCGGACCGGCTGGAGAAGGAACTCGTACAGCCCCACGCCAGCCCCACGCCAACCGAGAACACACATCCAGCCAAGTTCCGGGCAGCAGTCGGTATGTGGAACAGAGAAGGCAGAGGCACAGCCCAGAGCAGAGGCCAGCGCCTGGGGCAGGTCCTGCCACACACAGGGGAGGCAGCAGGCTGGCAAGGTCAGGCAAGCGTGGGTCCCACCCTCGGGCAGCAGCCTGGGCCTCAGCGGCTCCCTCTCCCACTAGCTGGGCCTTCTCCAGCTGGTGCTCTGGCCGTGAACCCCATGGAGCAGAACCTGCAGCTTCCCGGGCCAGCTCGCCCTACCAGCCAAGAAAGCCCAATTTGGTGTGGGGATTCCAGTGGGAGGCACAGTCACGAGGACGACGGCGACAACCACAGCCACACGCCACACGCGTGCCCTGACTGCCCCGAGGCAGGGACCCCGCCACCCCCATGCTGGGCACACAGCTCGGACACTGCTTTGGGAAAAGCATTTGGAAGCTTTTTCAGAAACGAATGGTTTCAGCTGGAAAAGCAAAGCTTCCAGGTAAGTGCAGAGGACGCGTACCTGGAGGACGGAGCTGCTCCTGCTTGTATGAGTGTCGGCATGACGGCGATGAACAGCCCCAGCTGCACATCCTGTGTCACCAGCATCCCCAGCAGCACGGTGCTGTAGTCAACGTCACCTGCTGGAGAGAGCGTCACTCAACACAGGCAGACAGCAACGCCAGCAGCCCCGAGTGCACCCTTGGCACGTTTCCCGAACACCCAGACAGGGTGTTCTGTTTCTTCCTGGTCCCAGGATCGACCCAGGGCACTTCACCACTGAGCCACATCTCTGACTCTTTCATTTTTTATTTTGTGACAGGGCCTTGTTAAGTTGCTTAGGACCTAACCAAGTCGTGGAGGCTGATCTGAACTTGCGATCCCCCTACCTCAGCCTCCCGAGCAGCTGAGATTATAGGCGCACCACCGTGCCTGGCTTCTGACAGCGCTGGTCGTTAATGAGATGCCTCCTTGAAGCCAGGCATGACGCCAGGGCAGACCTGCAGTCCCAGGCCTCGGGGCTGACGCTGGAGAGCACTGGAGCCCAGGAGCTCCAGGCCAGCCCGGGTGCCACAGCGAGACGCTGTCTCCAAAAATGAGTTTTTAATATTTAAACACTGCAATATTTGCTTTCAAAGAGATTTTAAGTCTTTTTTCTTTCTTTTCTTTTTTTGGGAAAGAAAATCATAACTCAACTTGTTATTTACAGAATTACAGAAAAACATCACCACAAAAGATCCCATGGCAAACAACAGGACAGCAACGTGAGGACGGTGACCCCATGTCCGTGTCCTCGACACGCAGGACCCCACGCCCTCCCCAGCCCGAGAGCTGCAAGGACCCCGTCTGGACAGGGTGCCTCCCACACACGCACTGGGCCTCCCTCCCCCACATGGACTTCCTTCCTGACACAGGCAACGAAGCGCAAGCTAACTATGTGCTTCCACTTCCCGGGGACACCTCTGCTGTGAATCGCTGGACAGAAAGGCCTCAAGCACTGTGTGACCAGCAGCAGGTGCTGCCCACTCCTGGGCACCGGCGACCCGTGGCCACAGCCCGCCTCCCCAGGAGCTACTGCCCAATGCCTGCTCAGGCTTTGGGAGTGCTGAGCACACCCCAGGTTTCACGCGGGTGGCATGGGCCAGGGCACTGGGTTCCACACCCACACCCTGCTGCTGAAGGGTCACCCACTCTCTTCTGCGGCCTTCCAAGGACGCGTGCCGCTCAACTGCAGCACCCAGGGCCCAGGCCACCGTTGACGTCTTGCTACCAGAGGATACTGCCTCCGCCATTCCCGTGCACTGTGAGAACCTCCTAGGAACATAACTAGAAAAGTAATTTTCTATTCAGAAACTGCTCTCCACGGTGGCTGGCCCACTGCGGCTTCCATGAGGACAACTGGGCGCCTGGGACTTGTTCCCTGGGCTCGCTTAGCCGGGCACCAGATGCCCACTCGCAGCCTTTGCCAGCTGAGGATGGTGCACAAGTACCTCAGGGGCCTTGGCTGCCCTCCTGGGGCCAAGCGAGGCTCCTCTAAGAGACCCCTGCCAGGTTTCCGATTGGTTCACCATTGTCTGGACACTCAGGAAATCAGGCCTTGGCTTGTTCTACAGAGACCCAGCCTGTGCGTACCAAGCACCTTCTACTAAGTCTCAAAGCTGGCTGTTCCGTGCATATCAGCACTCTCTCCATGGGGTTCTGAACTGCGTGTTTAAGAGACCCACTACCCTAGGGCCACAGGTGTCCCGTGTTTCCTCCTAGCAGTCCAGGGCTCTGCTCTTCACATGCAGGCGTCTGACACAGGACGTTCTGGGGTACAAACCAGGGGAGGGCTCCAGTTTCTTCTCTTCCACTTGGGGGCCTCCGTTCCCTCTCCCTGTGGCTGGGCCATGTGGTCACGTGGGGATGCCCAGGTGCTCTTCACACAGGCTGTGCTTGGCCTTCTGCTCTTAAATCCACGATAGGGTCAGTCCCTCAAGTCCCACGGAAACCCTGCCAACCTCACGGGGACAGGAGTGTGTAAATCTGAGAAAGGCCTCGGTACAGTGACCGTGCACCAAGCCAGGACACACCCGTGCAGCCTCAAAGACAGGTTTTCCCTTCAAAGGCGACCCAGATCTTATCTTTAGGGATTTATCCACTGCTTTCTGCTGCTACTATAAATGGAAGTTCTTTCCAAACTATGTTCTCTCACTGTGCTGCAGGTACACTGCTAACCAGCTTAACTACACCTGCAGCTTTAGCATGTCTGCCTCCCCCTCGGTGTGCACCCACAGAGTGGCCCCTCTGACCACCTCACTATCCAGAGTTTTACTGTGGTCTTAAGAAAAACTCCAAGATACAAAACCACCTCCTTGCCAGGTGTGGTGGCACATGCGTGTGATCTCAAGTGATTCAGGAGGCTGAGGTAGGAGGATTGCAAGTTCAAGGCCAGCCTCAGCAACTTAGTGAGGCCCTAAACAACTTAGTAAGACTGTCTCAAAATGAAAAATAAAAAGGGCTGGGGATGTTGCTCAGTGGTTAGGCACTCTGGGTTCAATCCCTGTGCCAAAAAACAAAACAAGAAACAACCTCTTTTCTAACAGTCCCCAGTTATTCAGAATCTTGAGGAAGCTCTCACCACCCGGGCCCTGTCCCATGCTGCTCTGCACTGCAGGACTGAGGGCAGCTAGCACTCAGCTTCTTCCGTCAGAGACCCCTGAACTCCCCCGAATCTTCGGCAGCCTCTTTGTTGGTTCCTGTGCCCGACCATTCCCAGCACAGGGAGGAGTTCCCGTCTTCCGCTACACCATGGCTGGAGATGGGAGCGTCCACGTGCCTGCCTGCACAGCACCTGCCCTTGCAGACAGGTCCGCTTCCCTGGGCACTTGCAGTGCCGCTGTCCTGATATGACTCCCCCGTGAGTCTGGGGACGAGCCTTGAGTCTCAGGCCCTCCTCCAGTCCGGAGGCTGCCCGCCATGCTGCAGCCTTCCTACGGTGCAGAGTAGGCCTGCAACAGGGTCTGCGGGCACCCACCTTCCCCACTACGGGTCTTTCGTGCTGCATCTGACCCAGCTGAACAAAGGTGGCGCCTTCACTTTGTTTCCAGGGTTACGAGCATGTCTGTTCTGGTCTTCACCAGGCTCTCCCGTGGATGAGGGGGCTCGTGCTGTGATCCCCGAGTGCTCCCTCTGAAGTGTCCACCAGGCTCTCCCGTGGATGAGGGGGCTCGCGCTGTGATCCCCGAGTGCTCCCTCTGAAGTGTCCACCAGGCTCTCCTGTGGACGAGGGGGCTTGCAGCCTCACTCCGGAGCGTGGCCATTCACCCTCTGTCCACAGGCCCTGTGGGTCTAGCACTGTGGTGTCCGCTGTCCCCCCAGGAGCTGCTTCCACAGGTGCCACCACCCGCTGTCTGCCTGAGCTCCTTGCCCTGCTCTTCAGTCCTCTTCACCTCCCACAAAGCTGCGGTCAGATTCCTTGCAACTGAGGAAAACACCTGACACAACAACTCTGAGGAGAAGATTGTACTTTGTGACATAGTTTTCGAGATCAGTCCATGGTCAGCTGACTCCCCTGCTCTGGTTCTGAGGTGAAGCAGAAGGTCATGGCAGGACGAGTTTGTGGGGTCTGCTCAGCTCACAGAAGCCAGAAGCAGAGGGAGGGAGGGAGGGAGGGAGGAGCCAGGGACAAGAAACACAATCCGCAAGGGCACACCCACCTGCCTGTGGTCAGGCGCAGTCCTTCAGACTGCCGACTCACCAGTGGGTCATTAGGGATGAGTCCCGGCTCTCGTGAACTGGTCATCTCACCTCTCAACATTCCTGTGTCCTCTGACATGAGCTTTGGAGCGCCTCATATACTGACCGAACAGTGGGCTGCTCTAAGAATCAGCCCACAGAAGCCGCAGAGATGCAGCCGCTGGGGCAGGGGCAGCCGGTCCAGTCCCTGTGGAGGGGGTGCCCGTGTGTGCAGGGCAGGGTCTGGCAGAAGGCGATGGTTTCCTGTGCACACTTTCAGCAGTGGGCCCCGCCTCCAGCCCACATGGAGAGCGGGCTGGTGTGGACCAGGCCCAGCGCAGAGCAGCGCGGCCTCCGTGGTGGTCAGCAGGCCTCTGCAGCTCCCGTGCTGCTGCTCCCTCCGCCAGACCGCAGGGAGCCTCGATGCCAGCCCTTCACAGGCACAGTGGAACAGGAGCGCAGGGGCATCGAGGCCAGGTTGAGGTGAGGGTCAGGCCGAGCCGATGCTCAGGACTCACCACAGCTGAGCAGCCACACTGATTCCTCGGCACTCTGACCCCACAGGACGTTCTGCAGTGCAGACTGGCTTCACAGCTCGGGTGCCGAGTCTCTCAGGCCCTGAGGCCACCTGGACAGCAAGCATGTGAGGGACACATGCTTAACCCAGGGAGTGGCAGCTGCAGGTGCTTGCCCATGCCAGTCCTCTGCAGAGGTGTGGAGGACTCCCAGCTTCCCATGAGCCGTACGCCAGATCCACACAGCACGAACTGCACACGTACTGAGCCCATCCCTACCTTCTTTATCGCTCCGGGAACTGCCTGCAAGAAACCTGGACACCAGGGGAGTGCTCGACAAGGACAGGCAGGTGGAAATGAAGACACTCTGCGTGGGTCTGATCTGCAGGAGGTGTCCCCACAACAGGCCAAAGGCGGTCATCAGCAGGGTCATGTAGCACGGTCCTTGTAAGGATATCTTCCACACCTGGAAGACAGCACACACCATGACACACATCTCAGTGACAGGCCACCAGCACCAGAGCTCCCGTACCTACTGGGCCTGACTTTGGGGAAGCAGCTGAGGTCGCACCTGGACAGTCTGTACACAGTCGTCCCAGGACACACACACACAAGGCAGTAGTCAATCCTGGGGACCCCTGCAGATGGGTTACAGGTCCTCTTGCCACATACCAAACTCCCCAATGCTCAAGTCCCTTAAATAAAAAGTATACTATCTGTAGAACCTACACACATTCTGTATGCTGGGTTTTTGGTGCTGGAATTGAACCCAGAGGCTAGACCACTGAGCTGAACACCCAGTGCTTTTTATTTTTTGAGCAGAGCCTCACTAATTTGCCATGGCTGGCCTCGAACTTGCAATCCTCCTGCCTCAGCCTCCCAAGTTGTGGGATCAGAGGGTTGTGCCAGTGTGCCCAACAGAAACCAGGCTGGACCCTCACAGTTTGGATCTAGCTGAGGAGGTGAGCTGGCGAAAACCCTGGCATTTGAGTCCTGTATGTCAAGACACTGGAGACTGTCCCTCTCCTTCTCAGCACACATGCTCCATCCAAGCCGACATTTCCTGCGCAGCGAGGCCCCACTGAAAGAGCCCTGGGAGGACTGGCACGTGCCAGCAGGGCTGAGGCTGGCTGGAGGCTCAGCGTGGAGGCGGATCTAAGCACAGCTCTCCCCGGGTGCTCTGTGGCACAGAGGCTTACCACTCCTCCCCCGGTTTTGGGACACACTCCCCCCACCCTTCAGCAATCAGAGAGGTTGGGATTTCCAACCAGTTAAGCGAGCACTTGCTCCACCTCCTGTGGCAGGACCAGAGCCTGACTGCGGTGTGCACCCGAGCAGCAGGCCTGGTGCCGGGCAGCTAAGACGCGAGCCAGGCTCTGCTTGTGTCTTCTGCCACGTGATTCAGACCCGAGGGCCACCTTCCTGCTACAGGGCGGGAAGCCACACCCAAAGGTAGCCCGAGATGCCAGGAGGCCCTTCTACTTCCTGTGCACACACTGAGGAGGGTGCTCTAAAGCCAACCCACGCCACTCTCCTCCTGCATCACCAAGAGGGACAGGCTCACCTGGTCCCAGGCTGACTGCGGCTCCAGGGGCCAACCACGCTGGCGCGCAGCCCACAGGTTTGAGGCAGTTTCTCCTGTGAGCAGGGTCAGCCTTTACTTAGGGTCCTGCTGACCCTTGAGGATGCCTGGGGTGTGGGCTTGCATTTGTTGCTAGCTAGCCCTGCACCGTGTGAAGCAGCAGACTGCGGCCCTGGCTCCCATGTCTGCAAGGCCAGGCCCAGTGCCCTGAGGTCTCCCCAGAGCAGACCTTCTCTCCGTCCACCTGGCACTTCTCAGGATGACCCCAAGGCGGGGTGTGGAAGTCCCTGGTGGAAAGAACTGGGGCCAGGCAGGAGCTGCCAGAGGTCCTGGTCAGCAAGGGACCTGGGAATTCATCAGAAACCAGCCTGTGGCCACCCCGGGGCGAGAGCCCACGCTCTGTGTGCTCCCCACTGTGCCCTGCTGCTGGTTCAGGAAGCGCTGCCTGGCAAGCCCTCCGCTGTGGTCTGACTCCCTGCATTTTGACCCTGGCTTTGCAGGTCAGGGTGTTAGGGTTTGGACATGGAACGTCCCCCAGAAGCTACCCAAGGAGACAACGCAGTGCTCTGAGGTGGAATGACCAGGTCTTGAGAAATAGTCTGAAGGGACACTTGCAGGTAGGGTGTGACTGGGAAGGTCCCTGGAGGTGGGCCTTTGGATTGCATCATCTCTGTCCCGCTCTCTGCTTCCCTGAGCTGACCTCTCCTCCACCTCTCCTTCCACTAAGATGCTCTGTCTCATTGGGCCCAGAGCAGTGCAGCAATGAAGCCAGACCACCACTGGCTGGACCTCAGAAACTGTGAGCCCCAAACAGGCTTCTCTTCCTCAAATTGCTCCCTCAGGACTTCTGGTCATGGCAATAGAAAGCTGGCTAACACAGAGACCACCTCAGTGTCTTCCTCTTCCCCTCCCAGACACGTCTCTGGAATGCGAATGCAGGCCAAGGGCAGGGCCTGTCCATGCCCAGCGCTACTGCAGGGTCTGCAACAGGGCAGGTGTGTGGCAAGCAATACAAAGAGAAGAAAGCCTGACTCCAACACCTGAAGACTGGTCCACCCAGGGGCAGCAGCTGATGGACCTTAAGAGTAAAACCCAGGAACCGCTAAGGCGCGCTCAAAGGGCGACCACGAGGCAGGGTGGCCGGCACACTGGCGGTCTAGATGGGGAGACTGCAGCTTCCTCGGCCTCGCCAGCCTGAGCTGTCTCCAAGCAGACCTCCAGGGGAGCTGGGGCAGCTGCTGCTCCCGGAGTGCCTGGACCAGGACTTCCCGTGGGGCAGAGCCACCTACTGCGCGAATCGCATCGAGGAAAGCAGCACACCACTGAACAAGGTGGCCCATAAAGGCGATAGCCACCTGCTGCGGCTCCAGCCGCGGAGGCCCTCATGGCAGTGAGAACCAGGCTAGGGCTGCCCCCAGGCTCGAGGATGGCAAAAATCAGAGCTGGGGACACCATGGGGACAAGGATGAGAGCCCTGGCAGCCCCAGCTCCGCTCAGTGTAGATGCACAGAAGCAGGTTTGGTCCAGCGTCTTTCACCCACCAGACTACCCCCCAGGCCGCCCTGCGCCCCAGGCAGTGAAGAGCACCTGCACCACCAGGCACCTGGTTTCAAGCCACTTCTGACTCCTGGACCACCACTACCAACTGCCTGCAGTTGCTTCACCTGGAACAGTAGCATAAAAAATATGCATTAAGAAAGTTTACTGGCAGAAGAAACCTTCATCTCCCGAATTCCTAGGAAACTGATGTCCACAAGGTTCAAAAGCGTGTCATCCTTCCTTGGGTGGAGACCTGGGAAAACGACCTGGTCAGAGGCTCTAGAACAAAGTGGGAACAGAAGGCACGGGCCACGGCGGTGCAGCCCTCCCACCCCACTGGCACGGGTGCGGCCCACGCTGTGGCTTTCCTGTGGACACGGAGGATGCTCGCTATACCCCCGCCTCCCACAGCCTTTTCCACTCCAAAGCATCTGCTAAGCCAAGCATCTTCGCGACACTAAGGCTGGCGGTCTTGGGACTCTCCCTGGGAATGCACTGAGCACTGTCTATGGTGCTCCACCCCCGTCTGCATCTAATTGGAGGGACCCACATAGGAAGTTCAAACATTACTTCTTGACCTTTTCTAGAATTAGCCATGAGAAAGTGAATTTCAGCTGGGCACAGAGGAGCTAGCCTGAAATCCCAGCAGCTCAGGAGGCTGAGGCAGGAGGATCTCAAGCTCAAAGCCAGACTCAGCAAAAGCGAGGCACTAAGTAACTCAGTGAGACCCTGTCTCTAAATAAAATACCAAAAATGGCTGGGGATGTGGCTCAGGGGTCAAGTGTCCCTGAGTTCAATCCCCGCTACCTTAAAAGAAAAGTCAATTGAAGAAAGTTAATCTCATTTATTGAATTTCAACTTTTTCAAACATAGCATTTTTTTATCTTTAGAAACTTATGTCTTAAAAATAGTATCAAACTAAAACAACACATTCTATCCTAAAAATATGAAATCCAATAGCTAAGCTGTCATTAAATGTCAAACTTGAACTGAACAAAACCTACGGCACTAAGACACAGCCTCACCTTTCTCAGCTTCTCGGGGGAGAACTCCAGGCCAACGAGGAAGAGGCTGAAGAAGACCCCGAACTCTCCCAGAGTCTCCACCTGGACAACGGACTGCAAAGCAAGGGTGGAGAAGCCACTGACTCCAGTCCCCCACAGCAGGAAGCCCCCCAACACCTGTACTTTAGAGAAGCCAATTCCTGGAATTTCTTCTGCATCTGAGAAATTCTGCCCTGCGATCTTCCCTTTCTCGATTCACAAAGGAGCGTGTTTCTCTTCACTGTCTGCGAGCTGTAGGGGCCTCGCCTCCGCCATGAGGAGGCAGCTCACTCGTGCTGCAGTCCAAGCCACTGTGGCTCCTGTCTGGGCCAAGCAGGTCCCTGCAGGTGAGTCTTCCCTGAGTGTGCTACCCACATCCACGGTGCTGGTGAGCAGCTTCTGCATCTGCTTTGACTCTTCATTTGGCATATACTTTTAACATTTTTACTAGATAAATAAATAGTACAAAATACCTGGTGTCTCTGTTCTGGCAACTAACAGTTTGATCTTTTTTTTTTTTTTTTTGTACTGGGGATTAAACTCAGGGGTGCTTAACCACTGAGCCACATTCCCAGACCATTTTTTTTAAATTTAGAAACAGGGTCTTGCTGACTTGCTGAGATTGGCTTTGAACTTGCCACCCTCATGCCTCAGCCTCCCAAGGCGCTGGGATCACAGGTGCTGGCTCATCTTTAAAAATGCTCACGTGGCACTGTCCTGACCCCACTGAGCTGGCCTCGCAGGTCAAGATTCTGTCCTGTTGTGACGGGCACCTGCTTTCTGCCCTTCTCCATGGTTGGGGTCACTGAGCCTGCCTGATGTTCTCCGTGGGCCTGTGTGCGTTCCGGCTGCACGAGAGGTGAGCCGGCCCCTGCTCTCACCTGCTTCCACTTTCACTTCTCTTCCCTTTTCCTAATCATGCTGTGACTTATGACTTCAAAGTAACAATCCAAACCTGTACTTTGGCTTGGGAACAGACAACAACTGTGCAGGTATATTTCCCAATCCCACCAAGCGGCTCCTGGATCACCTCTACACGCATGGCATCATTCCTCGGTACCGCTGGCTTAGTGAGCTCAGCGTCTGCAGCGCCAGGCCCTGGCCTCCACTCTGCTCCCAGCTATCTTTGCCACTGAGGGGAAAGGGGGGCACCATGTCTTCCCTTGACTTGCTGACACCTGGGAGGGTGGGGTGAGGCAGGAAGGCTCCTGCCTGCAGCCTTCCAAGCTGCTGAGCCACACGGAGCTGCCAGTGCAGAAAGCGACTCTGTGCCTCTAGGGCCTGTGTGCTGCCTTGGCTGTGGCCCCACTTCAGGTTAGCTCACAGCTCCCTCCAGAGGCACTGGTGGACGGCTCTGCACCCACCCAGGGCTACACCCGCCCAGGGCTACCGGTTGCTCAGGTGAGCCCCGCGTGGTTCTCTTCAGACCCTTTCTGCTGTGTGTGCGTCTAGGGAAATCACTGGAGTTCTTACACCTGGTTCAAGGCTTGCCAGTCGCGTGGAGGGGGCAGGCTCCTCATCCCACACACCAGCCCTGGGACACACCGGCAAGGCTGGGGGCATTTGAGGCTGATCTTCACCCTCCTGGGTTGTTGAGTGTGCTCAGATGACACACTGGGAGGCCCTCGAGGCTTGGGACCCTTCTTTCCTGCCAGAGTGCGCCCACGTGTGACAAGCAGCAGCAGGTCTGTCAGCAGCCTTGGCAAGAGCAGTGCAGGCCTGCTGCCTGGGAGGCAGTGCACGCTCAGAACTGCACAGCACAGGAGGAACCCGGTGCTCGGAGCTGCTTGGCGTGTGAAGGACATCTGGGCCGCTAGAAGTGGAACCATTCGGCTAAGGTACCATGGAGGCTGACAAGCTGCCTCTGCCAAGCCGCCTCTTCATTATGGAGGGCAATGCCCCCCGGCGCTAGGAAGTCTTCCTGGTATGAGTGAGGCCAGCTCTCTGCCTCTGTGCCTGTCCTGTCAGGTGCCAGGACAGCCAAGCTGTGTTCTTACCTTGATGCTGTTCAGTCCTGAAGGCCCCAGAAGCACACCACAAACGATGTACCCAAACATGGTGGGCAGCCCTATCGCCGTGCATAGCCAGCCACAAGGTAAGGACAGCATGCCTATGGAGACGATGTCCTAGAGCAGAAGAGACAGCAAGGCTCAAGGTGACGGCGGGCAAGACAGCAGGGGGGACAGCCGACCCACCTCACAGGAACCAGGCAGGCAGTGGAACTGAGAGGGCCCTACGCCACCATGTCCGAAGCAAGCCCAGCACACGCCAGGCATGTGCTGGGAGCAGACAGAGCTCCTGGTCCTTCCTGCCCAGGTCCCACAGCACACTCGACAGCTCTGAACCCCAGACTCCACCCATTCCTGGCCTCAGAGCCCTTGCAGCTGGGTCTTCCCTATGACTCTCCTGCCTTCACTGTCAGAGTCCCATGGCTTGTCGCTTTCCGCGGGCATCAGAGCCACTTGATGGGAACTCACGGGGAGCAAGCTGTGTACAGTCTCAAACACACCCCCAGAGACGACTTACTCCTCACAAAGGGAAGAAGGAACTGCCCTGGCAGAGGCGGTCCACGGACCTTCCCTGGAGGACGGCAGATCAGTCCAAGCCAGCACCTGAGAGGAGCCCTCCTCCCTCATCCGGAGACCCAGGCTCTCTGGTTTCTGCTCCTTACAAAGCTCTGCTGTAGGAGGTTTTTTGTTTTTTTGTTTTTTTTTTTTTTTGTTCTTCTAAAAAAAGCACTTTCTAAACTCGATTTATTTATTTTTTATGAGGTGGTGAGGACTCAGTCCAGTGCCTCAGAAGTGCTAGGCAAACGCTCTGCCGCTGAGCCACAGCCCAGCCTGCGCCTTAGGAGTTTTGCAGAGACACACAGCTCATCAGATCCTCCAGGCCGTCTGGGGGGCTGCCTGGCTGCTCCCACTCCACAACCAGGCGGTTTCCCAGGAGGACACAGATCTGCGCCACCGCCACCTGGAAAGCCAGGCGCCACTGGGGTGCCCAGGCCCCTCACCCCACGTCCACACCTGTCTCACAAAGGTTTTCTCTTTTAGAGAAAATAGTTTATCTTCTTTAATCTCAGTTTATATTTTTAAATGGGGCCCTGCTATGTTGCCAGGCTGGACTCGAGCAATCCTCCTGCCTCAGCCAACCGCAAAGACAGGTCTTAGGCAGCTAAGGCTTTAATCCCATCAGCCACTCCCAATTTCCGAAAGTCTTCCAAATTCTCCAAAAGAGAATTAAATTTCAATCTTAAATGTTAAAACGCCTTTTTCCTTCAGAAACAATTAAGTAAGAGAAGCTGTCCCAAAGCACAGTGTGGGATTCTAGCAGCCTCTGGCAGGAGGAAGGCTGTGCACCCAGAGAAGTCCCGCATCACAGTTCAGGCCTGCTGACTGCCCAGCGCAGCCAGGCGGGTGGCTGCAGCTTGCCTTTATGAAGTGGTGGTCTGCACGTGGGATGGTGGCATCCCGGGGTTTTGTGAGGACATACTGGTTGTTCTGGGAGTCAATCAGCATGCTGAGGCCCAGGCCCTCCTCCACATCCCGCTTTGTGATATTCTGCTTGGAACTGGCCTCCTCCTCCTCCACGCGCAGAACTGCCTCAAAGTTGACACCTCTGACCTGTGAGAGTGACCAATTATCATGCAATCAGAATCATTTCGATGCTTCTGCAGTCAACGTCAAGAGGAAAAAACAAAGAATGGCAGACACGTGTTCCTGTCCTGTCAAATAAGACAGACATGCAGGACCATGAGCATGAACAAGGGCATTGACCATGGAGGCCTTCAAGGAGGGAGCAGCCCCCGCTACCTCCACATCCACTTGGCCTGGTGCAGGGCACACACTCACACACGACCCCAGAAACCGATAACGTGAATATCGGTGTCTCTGCTTTCTTTCTCTCCACCCTTTTGTAGGTCCACCCCGACACACTGCCAGTTCTCAGGTGGCCTCAGTTTCTCCTCAGGGTCTCAGTCTGTCAGAACCAAGCAGCCAGAATCTGCTTCCTCTGCTCAGGAAGGAAGACTTCATGCCTCCTGAGGCCACAGTCCCAAGCCCCATGAGTGGCAAAGCTGGGGCTGGCGGTGAGTCGCCACAGGGCCCAACGGCAGGTGCCAGGAGGTGAGGGAGCAGGGTGGCTGCTCCTCCTGCAGCCCTGCCACAGCACCAGCTGCGTCCTCACAGACAGGCAGAAGCAGCCCACACCACATGCCCGGCCCAGCAGAAATGCTGGCAGGGCAGAGGAGCCCTCTGGACGCGGCTTACCGACTTGTTGTCATCGAAGGCGTGCTCTTCAATCTCCTCCTCTAAGCGATCTGCAGCCCTCCGCACATCCTCAAGAATCTCGTCAAGCATGGAAAGACTCTTGTTCTGATGCTGCATGTTCTTAAGGGCTTCCACTTGATGTTTTTCTGCGGCAAGAAGTTCTACATACTCCGTCTCTTCCTATTTGTTTGTAAGAAAAGGCGAGATACAAGAAAAACCAGGACATGACTTTCTCAGACTGCTCAGGGTCCTGGAGCCTAGATCCATCAGTGGCTCCAGGTCACACCCCACTGCTGCACGTATGATTCTGTCCAACAAGGGAGGTTGACATCCCAGACAAATACAGGGAGCTCCGCAAAGTATGCAGGGACAGCGTCTGCACCCAGGGGAGGCAGTGTCCACTGCAGGTGAGTCCAGCTCAGGGACAGCATCTGCACCCCCACCCCAGGGGAGGCAGTGTCCACTGCAGATGGGTCCAGCTCAGGGACAGCACCTGCACCCCCAGGGGAGGCAGTGTCCACTGCAGATGGGTACAGCTCAGGGATAGCACCTGCCCCTCTACCCTGGGGAAAGTAGTGTCCACTGCAGTTGGGTCCAGCGTCTCCTAAGGTCGCCTCCGTGTACTGCAGTGTGGTGCTGCTACTCATGAGGTTGAAAGCCAGTTGCAACACATGGGTATGTAGCCACCTCTGGGATTTCTAAAGCAGAACGCAGTCTAATCCCAGTTAGAAAGAGGGAACTGATCCAGAAAACATGGAAAGCAGGAAGTGTTGATTATTGGGGAAACTGATGTGCAGTGCTGGCAATTGCATTTAGTAAACATACTTTGTTTAACCTTATTCAGTTGATAACCTTACTTTTAAAATATTCACTCACATTTAAAAGGGGGCCTGGCTGGAACAGAGCAGTGGCCAACTACCACAGCAGCGTGACTCCTTCATGACCACAGTAAACCCTGTCCCTTCCTCAGTGCCCCTAATGGTGGCTGCTGCCATAGGAGGACCACAGAGCCCTGAGGGAGGACGAGGCTGCAACACGCAGGGGGTCACAGATCTGCAAGTCTGACTGTAGCCACCAGACTCATACGTCTTCTCCTCTTCAACAGATGGACTGCAAACCTGGAGTCCACAGGAAGTTCACTTCAAAACCAAAAGTCTTGGCACCACACCTGTCCTCAGGGTCAAGACGCAGCGGCTCTCTCTGTCCAAGGAGCCGCAGGGCTGCACAGCAACGGACAGGCAGCCAAGTAGGGGTCACTGAGTGCCTTGATTGGAATGCTTGTCTGACCAAAAACTACCATGGTTTTGGTGACAAAATCTTAAGCAGCTTACATCTCTTCCTAAGCTGCGTGACAGCCTGAGGACTTCCAGGAAAAGGAAGCACGTCTGAGGCCCCGGCATGCTGCCTGGCCAGCCATGGGTGCATGGCGGTGTCCCCTGGAGAACTGGCACAGTGGCCACCTGTAAGAGCAGGCTGGGTCCCAGTCCTGAACTCCCACACACACACCCGTTTACTACTATTTTCGTACTTTTTGTTTTCAGTGTAAGGGCAGTGAAGAATACCAAGCTTCACACTGAAAGGACCCTGCAGGAACGCAGCAGGCAGCCCAGGTCACAGATGCAGCCAGTGTCCCTCAGGGACAATGCCTGGAGAGGCAATCCAGCCACTGTGCAGATGCCAGTATCCTTACAGAACCTGGGCTGGCCAGCAAGTCACTGGACAGACCCCTCAGGCCCCCGGGGTATGTGGCTGGGCCCTCAGAGGTGTGAAGGCTGCATAGTTATCCCCCGTATGTGAGTGCTCCATTGGGCCCAGGGATCTCCACAACAGAAGGACTGAGGGCTGGTCCTCCCAGAGGTGACTAGCACCCCCCCCGTCTGAGTGCTCCGCTGGGCCCAGGGATCTCCACAACAGAAGGACTGAGGGCTGGTCGTCCCAGAAGTGACTAGCACCACAGAGGCTCCAGAGCCCCCACCCCACCCAGACCATAGCAATGGACCCACACTCGCTGCTTGGCTGACCTTGATGGCGGCCTCCCGCAGGGCCTCCAGCCGCTGCTTGCTGCTCTCCTTCATGTTGACAACGTCTCTGTAATCCCCCTGCAGGGCTCTCTGCAGCCCATGGATGGCCTGGAAGACGGAATTTTCACTTTCATTCAGCTCTTTCTGGAAAATCTCGAATGTATGCACCTGGAATAGCTTCTCTTCGTCTGACAGGCCAGCATCTTTTTCCACCGCTCGAATTGCACCTTTCAGCTTGTTCAGAACCACGTTCTTCTGCCGAAGGAGCCCGGTGAGCTTCCTGCAGCTGTCCAGGGCCCACTGCCTCCTCTGGGTGGCAGGCGCCCCCCGGCCCCGGTGCAACTTGATGGCATGTTTTGCCACCTCCTCGTGCTCTGCAGCACTTGTCACCATGCAAAGGGATGGGAGTAGCATCCAAATGAGACTCTCTTCCAACACCCTCATGATCCCAGCACAGCAAGGGCTCCACAGACTGCTGCTTGGTTCGGCTTGCATTTTAGATGCACATTTTCAGCTGGAAAACAAATTTCCTGTCACAGACAGCTAAACTATGATTCATTATTACTGACCTGAGTTAAGTATTAACATCCAAACACTAGAAGCTTTTAGAAGAAAATGTTTTATCCTACATTAGTAACAACATCTGAACTATAAACTAAAATGTTTTATCCTACATTAGTAACAACATCTGAACTAGATTTAAATCAAACACTAAATGTTGAAGGACCTCTTAGGGTGCCTGGTACAGAGTAGAGATTAAAAGTTAGTTACATTAGATTTTAAGGGCAGTTTTTAGAAATCTTAAGCTTTTTATATTTACGAAATCTACCATGTGCAAAAGATAAAAGCCAGTTCTACTTAAGAGGGATCACATATCAAAGGCCAGAAAACACTATCTCAGGTGGGCAAGTCCCTGGGGAACCATGTTCAGGAGCATTCCAGAAAGGCCATCTCCTGAGACATGGCTCTCAGCCACACTGCTGGCTTTCCAGAATCATCTGGAATGTTGCCAAATTTCCAAAGTCCGCCACAGTCAAGTGCTAATAAGAGATGAAGACAGAAAACAAAACAAAAAAAAAAAAAAAAAACCCACACCTGGAGCTCTAGGGTCTTACTCACTGTTCAGACTTTTCTATCACAGAAACTCAGTGCTGGGTTTCAGTGCCTTCTCAGAAGTTAGGCCCTGAAAAGGCTGAGCTCATGCTGCACAGGGATGCACTCAGCACAGCTCCTAGCAGAGCTCTGCATGCGACCAGCTCCAGCCCCTGCAGAGCACTGAGGCCTTGCAGTTGCAACCCTCCCCCTAGAGAAGTGCAGGCCCTTTCTAGAACCCAGACTGAAATCTGACATGCTCACTTTATGCTTCCCGTTTTCCCCCAAACATCTCAAAGGTGATTAAAAAAAAAAAAAATTTGGCAGTACTGGGAATTGAACCAGGGCCTTGCACATTCCAGGCACGCACTCTTATCATTAAGCTAAATCCCCAGTCCTAAATGTGGTTCTTTTATGGGTTTCATGCTTTCGGAAAAACAACTTGCAATGCAGTTTGTACGTGAGCAATACATCTCTATGCACGTTTCTGGTTTTTTCCTCTACCCCTACACCTAAGGGAGTTACTAATTTTTATGAGACACCTTTTAGGATTTCAGTTGTAGTCACACTAACAGTCACCACTGAGATGTCTCATAATATGAGCATGATATTGAAATTGCTCATACATCTTAATATGAACCACTCATTTTCAAAAGCTGATTTCATTTTACTCTCAAGCCTGCCTACACAATCCTATGGACTACTACATTATACCATGCTTTCTCTTCAGCAAACTTGTAAATATTTTTAGTTTCAGTATTTTTTTTTTTTTTGTTATCAATAAGACATTCAGATTCTAGTAATAGTGAACTATGGATACATTTGACGAGAACAGACCTTGAGGCTGAGCGAAGGGACGCTCCCGAGGCCACATCTTACACAATCCCATTTTCACAAAAACCTCACAGTGCCCCTTGGCAAGGAGGGGAGATGTCTGCGGCTAAAAGGGACCAGGGTCCTCCCGGAATGGGAATGCTGGGTGGGAACTGCACAGCCCCTCACTTGCTGGGGATACACATGGGCAAACCCAAAGGCCAACGGAGTCTACCAGTGGACAGTCAAGGGATCTACTAGTGGACAGGTGAACGGAGTCTATGAACAGGCATGGGGTCTACCAGAGGACAGGACAACAGGTCAACCAGTGGATAGGCCAAGGGGTTCAACCAGTGAACAGGCCAAGAGGGTCTACCAGTGACACATTTTATTTAGACGAACAGCAAAATCAACACTTTGAGCTGAGCACAAGCCTTTCAACTCAGACTCCAGAGGTTGAGGGAAGGGGATAATAAGATCAAGGCGAGCCTCAGCTAGTGAGGTCCTAAGTATCTCAGCAAGACCCTGACTAAAAGGGCCTACATGTAGCTCAGTGGTATGGCATCCCTATGGGATTCAATACCCAGTACTAAAAATAAACAAACAACAAGAACGATCTACACTTGGAGCACAAAAATCACAAATTCCTTTAAAATTGTTCATGTTAGGAAGAAAAATACCTGTAACACACAGGCAGCCCAGAGCACTCTCTGCTGGAGAACACAGGAAGCCAGAGCTGGGGTACCACAGCTGGAGTCCTTTCAGGGAACCTCCATGCTTGTGCCTGCTTAAGCTTTGAGAAGCTGCTGCTCTGCTTGGCCTCTCAGATAACTTGCCACCCTCTCTTCCTTGAGGCCTGTACAACCCATTTGCTCAGGGTTCACCAAGTCACACCGTGGGAAACAAAGTTGACTTCGTCATCCCCAGAGTGTCTGTGAAGCAGGGCTGTCGGATGGGTGTGTCAGGCAGATGTCACAACCTGGCAACTTCTCTCCTGAGTATGCAAAGCTGGGGTACGGCTGTGGGTATGGACTGGCCTAGTGGCTGCCTTGGTTCATGAAGCTGAACCAAGGGCCCCAGTGAGTGTGGGTGCAGGAGCACCCAGATGGGTCAGGCAGCCTTCCTGTGGGTCTTCAGGCAGGGAATTCCTGGAACAGGTGGGTGGACGTGTGGGGAACTGAATACCGTGTCTAGCACAAGGTTATCTAGTGTCCCCTGCAAGAGAGAAAATGGGAGGCTCATCTGAAGTAAAGGATTTATTTCTTCACATTACTGACACCATCTCCAAGCTCAGCACAAGGCAGCATTTGAGTGGGCAAAGGAGGAAGAGATCCATGAGCAGGCGAGAAAGGATCAATTAGAGTGATTTACCGAGGTTTTTTTTATGGAGTCTTTATCTTAAAGGACAATTTTAAACTCTAAAGTACACTTCTTAAAGATGGCGTGCTTATGATCCCATAAATACAATTGACAGTTGCCAAAAATGAAGTAAATGATTCATAAATACATTATTCATATTGAATTAGTAAAAGAATTAGGGAACTAGTTAAGAAGAAGGGAGGGAGGGAAAAGAAGGTAATTCTTGCCATTAAAAAGCTTTACACTACTTAAGTTAAAACTCTAGAAAAAGCAAATATTTCATTGGTTAATCCAATCCTGAGACTCTACTATTTAAATGAAAACAAACAAAAACAAACAGGCAATATGGAAGACCAATAAAAAGTTCTGATTCTAAGAACGATCAGGAAAATGTACAGAGGCTGAGCAGGAAACAGGACTGTGACCTACAACCTGTGAACCATGGCATCTTGAGTGTCCCACCAGGTGTTCAAATAGTTTGCTCAGGCGGTACCGGGTGGGGTCTACAAAGAGCAGAGAAGCCGGGCCCACACCCAGGGCTGCAGGCCAGCTGCTAGTGTTTGTTCCTTCTTTAGTGCCAGGAGCGCCAACAAGGAGGAAAAAGGAGACTTGTGAAGAAGAGCCCCTTCAGTAGCAAACACCCCTCCAGCAGGAGCAGCAAGAAATCAGCACCAGATGGCCAGGAAGGTAACTGGCTGATAAGACCAAGCCGCAGGGTCGCCCCTTCTCCTCCATCTGAAGGGCTGGGTGAGGCTACAAATGGTGAGGCCGGCAGATACACTGGACTCTGGGTCACTGTGGACTTATTTAAATGGTCGCCCCAAAACAATTCACAGCCAGGCTATGACTTCCCAGGGATCTGCAAGCCAGTCCGCTTGTTTTGTCTACTCCGAAGCCTTCCAGGCTCTGCAGGCTTAAGCAGAGGTCTTGCAGGTCTGTTGCCAGGTGTATGTTTTTAAAGAGACCATAAAGGACAACTGCTAAATGATTCGCCTCAACACAACACAGGGCAAGGCAGACCAGAAAGCTCCGGGGGAAAGCAGGCCCGGGGCGGCTGGGAAGCAGAGCCCCGGGAAAGCCCCTGGGAAGGGGAGCACCCACCGAGGAGAAACCCAGGAGTTCCCTTCCGGAGGGGACCTGCAGAGAACAGCCTGAGAGGAGCCCTGCCCTCAAAAGAAGCGCTCGGGGAAGAGGCCTCGCTTACAGCCTCCCCGGGCCTCCCAAGGCGCCCCACCCGGCCAGTGCGCGCCCGCCCCGGGAAGGCATCCGGGGGAGGGAAGGAGCCCCCGTCTCGCCGGCAGAAGCCCCGCGCCGGGAAGGCTCCCCCGGGGTCAGGAGCCGCACGCAGGGCAGCAGCCCCCGGGCGCGTCGCACCCACGGCGCTCACCGGGGCGAGGCGGCCGCGCCCTGGACGCCCGGCCCGAGCATCACCGTCCTCCAGCCGGAGCTCCGCGGTGCCGCGAGCCAAGCTCTGGGCGCGGTGTCCCCGCATCCCTTCCCCTGGCGGCCTGGGCGGGACCGGACGCGGGACCAGAAGGCGGACGACCGCCACCGCCCTCTTCCCGAGTGGGCAACTCCTCCCAGGCCAGAAAGCGAGGCGCGGCCCCTTTAGGAGGGCGGGGCGGGGCCGCTCCTACCGGCTCCCGCGCGGCGCCGGCTAGTTCCGCGGTCTGGTCGGCCTCCCTCTTCCTCCCAGCGGACGCGAGGCCTGAGAGTCGCAGGCCGGCGGTAGCCTCCGCAGGAGGAGCGGCAGAATCCTTAAGAAGTAGCACTTGCACAGAAGGGCGGCGCGGTGCATGCCGGGAGCCACGGACAGAAGAACGCCCCGAGCTGCAGCCGGCCGGGCGGCGTGCGCCTGCGCGGAGGGCCGGCGGGGCGGGGCGGCGTGCGCCTGCGCGGAGGGCCGGCGGGGCGGGGCGGCGTGCGCCTGCGCGGAGGGCCGGCGGGGCGGCGGCGCCAGCGCTAGCGAGCATGGTAGGTGTGGGGCGTCGCGTTTCATCCGAACCCCGCCCGGGCGAGCCAGCGGCGGCGGCCCCACAGGGTCCGGAGGGGACGCCGCTCGCCCCGCAGCGCGGGGGGCGAGGACGGCGGCAGGGTGGGGCTGCGCAGAGGCCGGCTCGGCCCGGGTCGGTGCGGCTAATTGGGCCGCCCGTGTAGGTTGACCCTGAGAGGAGAGGTTACGAGCCCGTCGCAGGGACGTTTCGTTACGTCACGCTGGTGTCCTTGGAGCCGGGGTCTCACAAGGTCACTCGTGAAGTGTTGAGAGCTTTGCAGGTTAGAGAGCTGTTGTTTCCCCTGGACTGTTTTTTATTTCAAGAATTCTGTACGTTTTAGCAGAATGAATTAAAAAGACATAGGAGACCCTCCGTCCCCTGCTTTGATTTCCATGACCTGGTAACTTCAGTGGAAGTCATCAGCACTTATGCCTGGGCCCTGGTCCTGCCAGTGTGCGGACCTTGATTATCTTGCATGTAATTTGCATCTGCCTAGGTGGACGCAGCGCTCTTCCTTTTCTAAGTTCCTAGTTTATGAACCTTATTTTCCCTTTTCTACCAGTGGAACCTGGGTCTCCTAGTTACTTTTGGACATGTCGTGCATACAGTTCTTAAACTTAGCTGTTGATTGTTGTTTAATCACTGTTATTTTATAGAGAAACCTGTATGGAGTAACATCAAATCGTGCAGCTTTGTTGACGTGCTTCTTGCTATTCCTTTATGGCTGCTGCTACTCATGCCAAACTAGCACCTTGGTACCCCTAGAGGTCCAAAGTTGTGATGTCCTGTACAGATGAAGCTGCTTGAATAGATTGCAGAGGGCTCATCATGCTTCTGTCTCCACTTCTGTCCAATTTATTTCTGTAACTAACACAGCTTGGATCCATTTACCTGCATCTGCCAGGCATGTTCTTTTCAGTGGATGTCGCTGTGTTGTCAGCTGGGAGGTCTCCAGAAGTGATCCTCAGGAGTGGTAGCTTAGGATCAGACATCATCCTCTCTTCCAGGTGTCCATGTTTTCCTGATGTGGAGCCATCAGTGCTGTGATGGTCAAATGACCCAACCGCCTACGGGTGTGTGACTCTGCTGATTGGTCTTGGAGGCCTGGCTGTTATGCTGACATTTTTGTGAAGTGAAATTCACATTACATAAAATCAACTGTTTTGAAGTGTACAGTTCAGTGTTTGCCGCCACCACCTCTATGGAGTCTCAAAACATTTTAATCAGTCCCAGAGAAATCCTGTTCATGAGCAAGCACTCCCAGCTCCTCCCTGCCAGCCCCTGGCACCCTCTAATCTGCCTTCTTTTCTACAGGTTTGCCTGTTCTGAACATCTCCTGTCAGTGGAAGACATGTAGCCTTTGTGTGGCCCTTTGTGTCTGGCATTTCCTTAGTGTTATGCTTTCGAGGTTCACCACACTGCAGCATATGCCATTACTTTGTTGCTTTATTGCTAAATGACATCCCATCATATGGATGGACTGAATTTCATTTTATGCCCGTGACAGTTTTTTAACCCAGTGTTGATGGCTGTTCCGTGATGAAGACGTTGTGGCTGTTGCTCATGGAAGGCCTTTTCCTGGTTGCATGTGTGTTCTTATCTTACAGTTTTTGAGGCAATTCTTGCTCATCTTGCCACCGACCCTCCTCATGAAAAGATGTTGACTTCATCACTTGCCAGCCTGCCCTTGTGGCACGTGAGCTCTGCCCTGATCTAACTACACTGATCTTACTACAGAATATGACCTTGAATTCTTTGTCTAGTTCTTTTCAAGGGCTGTTTTGGGAAATAACTTGTAGTATATATATGTCCCGTGTGTCACTCTAGAATTTAACGTGTTCAGCAAACTACCTCCCACAATGGGACTGCCTGTTTTCATAAGTGAAGTTTTATTGGCCAGCAGCCATACCCATTTGTGTATACATTGTCCACACTGTCGGAAGCCCTGCAGTGGTGACCTGGGTCACATGAGATTCATATGGACACAGGCCTATATTTTTAGGAATGATTTGGAAAAAAAAAAAAAAGAATGATTGGCTCCCCAAAGAGCTTTTGTTTGTGTGGTTAATGGACGTTGATGTTCACTGCATCAGGAATTAAAATGTTTTTAAATATGTAAGGATTAACAATAGCAAACCCATTACTTTTTCACATTAGATTTTTGCAGATTTTAAAAAAATTTTTTAGTTGTAGGTGGTCACAGTATCTGTATTTTATTTTTATGTGGTGCTGAGGATCAAACCCAGTGCCTCACACATGCTAGGTAAGCGCTCTACCACTGAGCCACAGCCACAACCCCAGCAGATATCTTTAATATCTGGAGTCACAGGAGAGAAGTTCTTGAACCTTGCATTTAGCCTCTTGTGACATCACAGCTCGGGCAGCTCTGCAGGCCTCTCCTGCATGCTAACAAGATGAGCACGAGGTGGCCTAGTGATGACTTTGAGTTCTTGGAAAATCAGTTTTGTTGTTATAGAACCTGGGAGAGGTCTCAGGCCAAGGTCCCCAGGACAGGCGAGAGCCACGGGTGTGGTTGTATGTGTCTGGCTGCACCCCCTGGCTCCTGTGCTTGTGTTTTGCTACCAGCACGTTTGGGTTGCCTTACAAAAACGTCTGCAGCTTCCTCTGCTGCTTACTCTTGGCATGATTGTGAAGAATCGGGCTGAGCCATTTCCCTCAGGTTCAAGGCTAGAATGAGTGTTACCACTTCTGAACCACTGTGAGTTTTTACATTTATTAAAGAGATTATCCTGACTAACCCTGTCCTCTTGGCTGTGGCAAGAGACACCCTCCTGGGTGTCCGGGAGCCTGCTTCCAGCCCACCTTCAGCTCTGGCTCCTGGTGCACAGGTCTTTACACCGATCGTAGCCCTGGCTCTTGTCCTTTTTCAGTTTTGTCATCTCCACCTGTCAAACATTTACATCTTTCAATAGGCTATAATTTATGGTGTCTATAAATTCTCATCTTTATTTGAACAAGATCGAATATAAGCTTCATAAATAAGACTTTTCCTTTTGTGTTGGGTAAAGCATTTACATAATGAAGAGTCAGCCCCTAGTAGATCGAGGGGTCTGCTTGGAATCACCCAAGTTAGCTTGTTGCTTCCACTAGGGGACCTTAGAGCAGCGAGAGCCGCGCCCTGTCTACTGTCCCGTCGGACTATGGACAGCGCAGGCCCGTGGCTTGCTGGTGTTGCTACCCTCCTCTCTGCCCTGTTTCTGTCTCACATGTGCAGACAGGTTGTCACTAGTGTCATCACTTTCGCTTCGTCACACAGGCTTTCTGTGCTGCTGATGTGGTGGTCATTCTGTGTGTGCACGTTTCCATCACTGGTGTTTTTAAACTGGGAAGCACTCGGCGTTTCAAACTGCTGGCCCTTCCTGTTCAGTGGAGCTTGCGCTCAGTAGAAGCAAAGACCCTGCAGATGGACTCTGCGCTGACGTCAGGGCCTGCCTTGTCTTCAGAGGGCCAGATGTGTCTTACAGGGAGCTCGTGCTGAGATTTTCGGGAGGGGAGGGACTGTTGGTATCTATATGCAAGGGGAACCAGGTAGTGATCAAAACGTATTTTCTGTGAAATGCTGATTCTCGTAATTTGTTGAGGATTGGACTTGGCATATTTGTTGCTATAGATGCTGTCGTTTCAGTTTTCAGAAGACCGTGGAGTCTTTTTAACTGATGAACAAGGCTATGGGGTCCTATAATTCTGAAGTGAAGTTGAGTCGCCCAAGAAAACCAAGTCCTGTTAAAATGTAGGCATTAGAAACAGAGGCGGGCACAAACCCCAGAGTGGCTTCATTGGCTTTCCCGCTTCTTTTGCATCCCAAAGCATAAGCTTAAATCGACTCAGAAGGACAAGGTCCGCCAGTTTATGGCATGTACTCAGGCTGGTGAGAGAACTGCCATCTACTGCCTAACGCAGAATGAGTGGAAGCTAGACGAGGCCACAGACAGCTTCTTCCAAAACCCAGACGCGTTCCACAGGGAGTCCATGCGGAACGCTGTGGACCAGAGGAAGCTGGAGCAGCTGTATGGCAGGTATAAAGGTAAGGGGCGATGTGGCAGCAAAGCCAGACCAGAGGCCATCCCTAGCAAGCAGAGGGAACATTGTTCCTGGGACTTCGGGTGCCAAGGACAAAAGAACCCCAAGTTTCTGCTCCTTCTCACATTCAGCTCCAGAACCCCTTTTTTAATAAAGGGGAAAGAGGGGCATTGGAAAGCTGACCAGGTGTGAGCCTTCGGCCGCAGCTTATTCTGTGCAGTGTGACCCATTAACAGCTGTGGGGAAGCATCACTGCTCGGCCGCTTGGTGTCAGGGCCTGGAGTCGGCTGTGCCGCACCTGATGATCCGGTGTTTTTGCAAGCATTTGTCTAGACTGAAACATTCGTGGTAGAACACTACTGAATGGAGAGAAGGATCCCGTGAGGGTATGACACAGCCTGCTCCCACCTGGGGACTGTCCTAGCGCTGAGATGGCTTCTATCACTTGTCACTTTGTCGGGGAGGCTGTAGGCAAGACCTCTGTGCGGGGGTTCCGGATGACTTACTCTAATGGAAGAGCCTAGAATGTGGCTTTGCTTATCAAAACCCAGTCATGCTGTGAAAGTAAGTGTGCACCGAAGAGCATCAGCGGATCCCGATCCCTTGGTAGTCATGAGGTCTCACATCAAATGAAGCAGAAGCAATTCACTCGGCAGACTGTTTTTTCTTTCTAGTAGTTTTGAAGGTTAAGTTTTTCTTAAAAACACTTTCAGTAGGCAAGTGTTAACCCAATAGAATGATTTCCTTGGTTTTACATTCTTATTTGTTATTTTCGGAAATACTGTCTCCTTGCTCTTCTCCTGGGCAAATGGATTGAAAATTGCGTTCTTAAACAAACAAACAAAAAACAGATTTGTAATTACTGTAGTCTCAAAAAAATAACTGTTTAGTGTACTTTAAATTATTTTAGCTAAGTTAATTCTGTAAGTCATATGCTTTGCACAACTTTACAGTTATTCAAATAGAGCTGCCTTTGGGAAAATACTTCAGTGAAAATTGTTGTCTATGATTTTGTTTACACCTCTTCCCTTCATCATTACCTGATTTATTCATGCAGACTAGTCTTTTAAGTAGATAAAACGTTACATCCTTTTGGGTTCTAAATATATAATTCAAAGATTGTGGACAAATATAACATTTAATGTATACAAATGAAGGAGAACTTCATAAAGTTTACCAGGATGGCTTGTTGGGTAAGAGCAGGGTTTTCTGTGACCTTCAGAAGTGTAATGTCAAGAGAGTGGAAGTAAAGAATGCAGAGCCTTTGTCCCAAACTCCACTGAGGTTGGTTTCTCTGTGTGAAAAAGTACAGTTAGAAGGGTTTCTGGTTTTGTTCATTTAATTTATGTCAGTTTTTCCTTGGAAACATGTATTTTTAAAAAATGTAATATATAGTATTTAGATGACCAGAGTTAAATTACATATGAAGGGGAAGAAAAATTCATCACGTCTGAGATTTATTTGACTGAAGAAGCTGTAGGTTTTTTATTCGCATCTCTGAACCAATAGAATTCATACATACCGTTATGATAACATATCATAACATACATAATCCTTCCAAAATTAAAGGGCCCGGTATTGTGAGGTCTTGCTGGGCTATTTCAATATACTTTAACATTTTGATTTTATCATAGACAAGTGCTTAATTTCTTAATTTTATTTCTAAAGTAGAAATAGGAGAGGCTGACTTTCTGTGCTTATGCTGATAAGTACAGATACATAAGCCAAATTTTTTTGAGACAGATCTTGCTGAGTGGCTGAGGCTAACTTGCAATCCTCTTACCTCAGCCTCCCCAGTCACTGGTATCACAGGTGTGTGCCATGGCATCCACCAAGCTAAATGATTTTGGAAAGTAATTATTGTCTGGTGGCATCAGAATTAGCAAATAAAGTGAATTAAAAAGAAAAACATCAGTCTCCTTTTTTGCTTTGGCAGAGTTGTGATAAAAATTCCTAATATTCAAAACTCTTTATCACTGCAGTATCTTCAAGGAAAGTAAAATTCTGTAAACTTAAATTTTTATTTTACTTTAGGGAAATTAAATTGTTTGTTTATTTTGCAGTGCAGGAGATGAAACCTAGATCCTTGTGCACCTTAGGCAATTTTTCTACCTTGGATCTGCATTCCTAGTCCTTATTTACTTATTGTGGTGGTGCTTCCACTCAATCACAGGGCCTTGTGCATGTGAGACGAGCACTCTTCTCCTGAGCTACCACTCCCTTACATTTATTCCTGAAAGATGAAGTCTTCTCAGAGAAGTCTGAATGATTTTTCTTTCCTTAAAACCCAGAAATCAAGCTAGGATAGCTCAGTCATACAGAGCTTGCCTAGTATGTTTGAGGTACTAGGTCCAGCCCCACAGCACTGCTGAAAACAAACAAACAAAAGCATGTCTAGATTTTAAAGATCGGGCTGGTTTCTGGATAGATTGTTACTTGTTGCCCTCTGTTCTTCCTGTATAGTTGAAAACTGTAGTACATTGATGTGTGTGTCTGACGGCCTGCTGGAACTATGCAGAAACATGGTATACCTCTAACCTATTTTAGGGTCGGTTTTCAAAGGAGTACAACTCGTTTTCCCTGATTTTAACTGCAGACCCGCAGGATGGAGACAGAATCGGGATTGATGGGATTCAGCAGTTCTGTGATGATCTGAGGCTGGACCCTGCCAGCATCAGCGTGCTGGTCATAGCATGGAAGTTCAGGGCTGCCACTCAGTGTGAATTCAGCAGGAAGGAGTTCATGGACGGCATGACAGAGCTTGGGTAGGTAAACCATCCTCAGTTTAAGTTTCTCCAGAAGGGAACATACTTTCAACGTTACTAATTTTCAGTTTATAAATTATGATTTTTAGGCTGGGCACGGTGGCACACACCTATAATCCCAGCAGCTCAGGAGGCTGAGGCAGGGGGATCACAAGTTCAGAGCCAGACTCAGCAACTTAACAAGGCCGTAAGCAACTTAGCAAGAGCCTGTCTCAAAATAAAAAATAAAAAGGGCTGGGGATGTGGCTCAGTGGTTTAGCACCCCTGCGTTGAATCTCTGGTTAAAAAAAAATTCTGATTATATACCTGTGTGTTTTCTTCATGTATCCTATAAATATCTTACACACCTACAATACAAGCCTTTTAAATTCCAGTTTCAAGTTTTATTTACTATTTTTAGTCACATTATCCCTTTAATAACTCATTTTCTTTTTTATTCCCGTCAATTTTAAATTGACAGTCAGTAGTAGGGGTCTTTTCAACCACTCTTATTTCACACTATTGTATGTTACATAATGTATTGCACATACTAAATACATAATTTATTATGCTTCTGTATTATACTCTTATAAAGTCTCACTTTGCTCTTTGCTTGTTATATTTTTCAAGTCTACCCTCAGGGTTAAGGTTAATAACTTAAGATGTTTCTCAGTTATCAGATGTGTCATAGAAGTAAATGAAAATAGTTCAACATTGGCCTTTTAAAATAGCTTGTTTCTAGCTGCTGAAGACAGCTTACAGCCATGGGGAAAGAAAAACACGCTCGTGTTCACCACCACACTGATGCTTTACATCTGTACGGCTAGGAAACTCTACGAGACTTTGCTTCTAGTGATACTTACCCCATTCTTGGTGATTGTGTAAACCAGCAAAGGACCTCCTTCCAGCGTGGTTCCACAGCTTGTTTCTTTGTACTCCTGGCACTTTGGAAGTCTGGGTGAGCCGTGGTTTTTACCCTCTTTTTGGGTCAAAAAAATGTTTGATAAAGAAGCACTGAGTAAAACGTGTTCTTAGAGAAGACAGAAAGCACAAGCCATATAGGAAAATGTTGAGGAGCTGGGCCTCATCCAAGTTAACTGCTACTGGTCCAAAGATAAATAAAAAGGGTGGCCAGACACGTGACTCACTGCTAGCGCTTTCCCAGCACGTGGGAGGCCCTGGGTTCCATCCCCAGTGTGCTGCAAAAGAAGAAAACAGACATTTGGGAGAAAATATTAACTACATAAAGATGTCATAATTACAAATAGTAGAAGAGTAAATACACATATTTTCTAAATAACAAAATTATTTAAAACAAAGTGATTTTAAAATTCAGCTGAATCAACTTACACATGCTGGTAGAGACAGATACAGCTAAAGGAAAGGGCCCAGGACAGTGGGGAAGGTCAAGTCTATGTGTCGTGCAGACAGTGAACTGGGACTGCTGATGTCCGAGCAGTTCTGAGGATAACGAAGGACGTTTCATGACAAGGTTCATTTCACCAGGAAAGCAAGAGCTTTTATGTTTTTCTGCACTTGCTCAAATTATCAAATTATTTAAAGCAAAATATCAAATTATTTAAAGCAAAGATAAACAACTACCAAGAGAAAGATGCAAAGTTAGGAATTCCCACACACATCTTAGTAACTGATAAATTGAACCAGTAAAAAAATCAATAAAGAAATAGAAGATTGGGCAAGATGACTTCTTGAGCATATTTAGAGCTCTGCCTTGATGCTAACAAACATGTACTACTTTTTCAGGAAATAGGACATTCATAAAAATCAAGCATAAACACAAAAGTAAGTTAAGACAAATTGTAAAGGATTGAGATGATACAGACCGCGTTCTCACTGTAGTACAGCTAAACTAGGATTATTAAGAAGACAGCTGGGTTGAAATGTGTTTGAATGTTGCACACTTCTGATAACCCTTGATTTGAAAAAGAAGTTACAGTAGAGATTAGAAAATAATTGAAGAAAATGTTGATATAAAAGCTTGTGGCTGGGTACCTGTAATCCCAATGCCTGAAGCAGGAGGATTGTGAGTTCAAAACCAGCCTCAGCAAAAGTGAGGCACTAAGCAACTCAGACCCTGTCTCTAAATAAAATAAAATACAAAATAGCGTTGAGGATGTGGCTCAGTGGTCAAGTGCCCCTGAGTTGAGTGTCCGGTACCCGCCCCGCAACCAAAAAAAAAAAAAAAGACAAAGAAAAAAATCAATAAATAAAGCTTGTGGGATTCAGCTTCTTAAATGTACATTTGAGAAAGAAGAATGGCTGAAAGTCATCATGCAAACATGTCCACATTAGAAGAAACAGAAAGACCCGAGGTGCGACTCAGTAGTAGAGCTTACCTGAACATGCTCAGGGCCCTGGGTTTCATTCCTAGTGTCACCAAAAGAAAAAAAGAAGAGCAGAAAATTAAACTTAAAAGGATGTAGAAGAAGGAAATAATTTTTTTAAATAAGCAGAAGTAGAAGTAATAATTTAAAAGTTGGGAGGGCTGGGGAATTGTAGCTCAGTGATAGAGCACTTGCATAGCATTAGCAAAGCCCTGGTTCCACCCCCAGTACCAAAACAAGAAGAAGAAAAAAAAAGTTGTGGGTATAAAAGGTGAGTAAAACCAGAAACATGTTTTTTGAATAGACTTTAAAAAGCAGTAAATAACAAAAAACAACACGGAATGAAAAGGGGCATCACTGTGGATCCTACAGACATCAAGAAATAGATTTATTTTGAACAATTTTAAAAGTACGATGTACTGAAACAGACACGTGGAGAAGTGGAAAATTTTTTTTAAAACTTTTTTTAGTTATCAATGGACTTTATTTGTATGTGATGCTGAGAATCAAACCCAGTGCCTCATACACGCTAGGTGTGTGCTCTACCACTGAGCCACAACCTCAGCCCAGAAGTCGGGAATTGTAAGAGTTCTGTCACTCAAGCATTTGAGCCTGTTGAAGTCTCAGAAAGGAAACTTGGTTGGAATGGCTCATTGGCACATTCACCAAATGTCTGATGAGAAGAAATCTCCAGTTGTGAGCAGCTTCTTCCAGACAGAGTAAAGGAAGCAGTCCCTGATTTGTTTTGAGGCCAGCACAATCCTAGTAACAAAGCCTAGGAAGGATGTTCTGATGATGGAGAATTACAGGGCAGATTCATTCACAAGACTCGGAAGGTTTATAAGATGAACGTGAGATGCAGAAATTCTAAATATAGCCAAGACAAATCAGCAACCAGAAAGGTGGGGTGATGCGTCATGACAAAGCTTGCTGTACTCCAGGAGTGGGAGTTTTGTGACATAGCCATTAGCAACAGAAAGAAGGAAAAGATGATCTCAGTGTGTTAAATGTTCATTGGAGGGCTGAGGCTATGGCTCAGTGGTAGAGCACTTGCCTAGCATGTGTGGGGCCCTGGGTTTGATTCTCAGCACGGCATATAAATAAATAAAAATAAGGGTCCATCGACAATTTTTTTAAAATGTCCAGTGGAATTGAATGTCTGCTCATGATTAAAAAAAAAAAAAAAAAAAAAAAAAAACAACAAACTAACCTTGACCAAAAAAAATAAATGAATGCATAAATAAATCTTACAGCAAACAGTATACTTATGCATTGTAAGCTGCTTCTCCTGTGAGGCAGGGGAGCAAGACTTGGGATAAATCTAATTAAAGATGTGTGAGACCAAATACAACCAAACAGTGAATTTTTAAAATGTATGTTATTTTCAGTTATCATCAAAAATGCAAAATAATGCCAGGTGTAATGGTACACCCTGTAAAAGCTACTTGGGAATCTGAAGCAGGAGGATCATGAGTTTGAGGCCAGCTTGGGTAACATAGCAAGACCCCCAGCAAAAAAGAAAAATACCTTAGGGTAAATCAAAGATGGTGAAACCTCCTTAGAGAAAACAGCTCATTGAGACAGTAGGAAAGAAGCCCTCAAATGTTGTTTTAATAAATGTCCTGGGAGAACTGGTTGGTTTATGGAAAAAAGTCAATCTTGAGAGCACTCATTATATATATTATATGAAAACGGGTTTCAGTGGATTGTAGATCTCGGTACTAAAGGCAAAAGCACAAAGTGCTAGAAAATAACGTAGACAAAGATCTGGGCTGGTCATGTAGCACAGTGGTAAGCCCCTGCTCTATGGTTTAGTTCAGTCCCCAGCACAAAAATCACAATTGTGACTAGGCAGTTGGGTAAGTTTTAAAGCATGTCATCTCTACCAGAGGAAAAAAAAATCACTGTAAATGAAAAGACTGATAGAGTATCCACGCTAAAAATAAGAATCTGGAACCAGACAAAGTGGACAGGCTGTAATCCTAGTGACTTGGGAGGCTGAGGCAGGAGGATGGCAAGTTCAAGCAAGTTAGGGAGACCCTGTCTCAAAATAAAAAATCTTAAAAAAGGGCTGGGATGTGACTCAGTGGTAAAGCACCCTTGAGTTCAATCCCCAGTACCAAAAATATAAATAAAAACAAATAAGGGCCAGAGATTCAGTTAGGTGGAAGAATGCACTAGGTCCTATCCACTGTACCAAAAAAAAAAAAATAGTTGACACCGTGGGAAAAGTAAGCAGTCGGCCTTCCGGTTGAGTGCTCTCAAAAGGTCTGACGTGCTGTCTCTCAAGAATTCCTGCAAAATAGTGGAGAGTCCTGTGGGATAGGTGGATTTGAATCAGTGCTTCACAAAGGAGGACCTCCACGTGCCCGTGAAAGCACAGGAAGCTCTCCTCGCTGTCCCCGGGGAGGTGCGGCTGAAGCCTGAATGAGATGGGACCCCAACAGGCTGGCTGGGAGGCCAGGCGCAGGTGGCGGGGTGGCCCGGCTCGCTGTCTCCTTCGCCAGCAGAGACGCTCTGCCCTGAGGGCCCCTGCGCCCCCGCGCTGGCAGAGCGCTGAGAGCATAGCCTGCGAGGAAAAGGGGGAGCTGCCAGGAGCTGCCGCAGTGCTCAGCACAGGCACGGTGTAAGGCTCCACGTGGCACGAAGGACTGAGCAGCCGCTCGCAGACCTGCAGATCTGGACCCGAGCTCCCGGCAACGCGTGCGCCCCGGGCGGCGCGCAAGGAGGCTGCGGGCCAGGGCACGCGCTGCAGGTGGCTGTGGTGCTGGTGCTCAGCGCTTCCTGCAGTTCCTCGGCTTGGCTCTGCTTGAGTACAGAGTGAGGAAGTGGAGCTCCGCGCAGTCCCTTGCTATGCAGCTGATACAAGAAAGTTCATTGTTTTTATTAAGTTTTTTCCCCCTTTTGAGGTCCTAAAATTCAAACCCAGGGCCTCATATGTGCTAGCAAGTGCCTTACCTATGAGCTGCATCCCAGCCCAGATCAGTTGATATTTTTAGAGTACTTAGCTATTTTAAGTGTACCTGCTACACTCAGTGTTGAAGGAATGAGGCTTACTCCCTGGATTGCCACACACGGGCATCAGTGGCACAGGCTGGCCAGTTGGCCCCTCGTGCTCACTGGCCATGGGGACTTTGCATCTTGTGTCTGCCACCCTCGGGACTCGGCCTCAGCATGTGGCCAGAGGTGTAGGGATAGACCATGCTTGGCTCCAGCACAGCTGAGTGGCCCCAGGCTGTCACCGCTAACTGTCCTCGGCTGGCACTCGGGTGTTTGTGGAGTTGTGCACCGTCACCAGAGTGCGGCTCGCCTCCCTGGAAATTCTCTTAGAACTCAGCACCCCAGCCCCACCCACACCAGTCCAGACCTGGGCCATGTCTGCCCCAGTTGAGAGGGGAGCATTGGTGGGCCGTCTGCCACCGGTGACAAGCAATGTCTCATCACAGGTGTGACAGCACTGAGAAGCTGAGAGCCCTCCTGCCCAGGCTGGAGCAAGAGCTGCAGGACTCCACGAAGTTCAAGGACTTCTACCAGTTTACCTTTACCTTTGCTAAAAGCCCTGGGCAGAAGGGCCTAGGTGAGTAGGGAGCACACAGGGAGGAGTTGCTGTGTCTGCAGGGTCTCAGTGCACCCAGCCATGCTGTTACCGTCCTGTCCTGGTTCTCTGCTTACGTCATGGACCTAAAACCTCAACCAGCAGCATCTCAGTCCTGACTTCTGGGTCTGACTATTTGAATTCTAAGGTGTAGACTGATTGACAGGTATTCCGTGTCCTCCTATTGAGAGTGGCTGGTGAGGCAAACCTGGCAGTTCTGGGGAGCTGGAGCTGACCTGTTCAGAACAGTCGTGTGTGCCTAGTTGCTCCTTTCAGGGTCCTGTGGCTGCTTGTGTTTTGTGTACAGTGTGTCTAGGAAGTTTTCAACTTAAATTTTTAGTTTGAGTCAAACACAGTGGCACTGGCCTGTGATCCTAGCAGTTTGGGAGACTGAGGCAGGAGGATTGCAAGTTCAAAGCCAGCCTCAGCAACTTAGCAAGATCCTGTTTCAAAATAAATAAAAAGGGCTGGGGATGTGGCTCAGTCATTAAGCATTCCAGGTTCAATCCTGGTACCAAACAAACAAAAAAATTTTTTTTTCAGTTTGAGAATTTATTTGTTTTGTTTTGCACTTGAGTATAATTATTTCTGGCTTACCTCTTCCTAAAAATCTATCCATGCTGGTAGAGGTTGCCTCGTGCATGGAATAGCCCTTGTTTAATTAACTTCAAATCTCTTAAGTTTGTTGGTAGAGTTACATATGGTCTTTTAAATAAGGATTAAACAGCATATTAGAAAGTAAGTTTTGAAGGAAAACTCCTGTAAATAAAAGCAATATCATAAAATGACTAAAAATTACATAGGAAACTGGAAAGGGGCTTGAAACTTCCAGAGGTAGAAAAGCCGGCCACCAATGTTTGTTTTTCTATCCTGACCTTCGCAAGCCTGCATCAGGCATGCTGTGCCCGGGGGATGCCGGCAGTCCTGCCTCTCTCTCCTGTTGCTGCCATCTTCTCAAACCCAGGTACAGACCCAGAGGCAGCTCTCCTCCTGGACCCGTGACTGGGGTTTCCTCTGGTGTTTCCCAGTGTTAACTGCCTGCTTCTCACGTTGGTGTGTTGGGTCTTCAATTACTTGTCTGGTTCCCTTTTCCTCTAGATTTATTTATAGCTGTCACCTGTGGTTTTGGGTTCCTGATGGTACCTCCTCACACCTACGTTTATTGTTGACGTCACCTGTGGGTTTGGTTTTGCTGTCTGGTTGCTGTTTCTGTTTCTGTGAGGATTCAGAGAAGTTTTAAGAGCACAGTTCAGTAGTATTAAGTGCATATGCAGTGTTGGGCCCCCGTTCCAGGTATGTCTCCAAAACCCTTTCATCTTCCCATTATTATTTCTCAAACAGTATTTAGGTAATGCTTTACTTTTTAGCAGTTTATTTCCTAGAGACTTGTCTGACTTCGATTTTCAAAATGAGCATTAGTTCTTGCACCAGCACACAGCTGTAATCCCAACAACTCGGGAAGCTTAGGAGGATCAAAAGCTCAAGGCCAGCCTCAGCAACTTAATGAGTCCCTGTCTCAAAAATAAAAAGGGCTATGACTGCAGTTCTGTGTTAGAACACCCCTGGGTTCAGTTCCCAGCAGAAAAAAAATAATAATAATAATAATGGATGCAAGCAGCAGTCTGATCCAAGTTTTTAAATAACATCAGTTCTTCAGTGTTAAATGGTTGTTAGGAAAAGATACCTTCGGTTTTAATGAATGACCAAAAAGGTTTTTGTTTTGTTTTTGGTTTTTTTCTGTTTTCTTCTCTTTAGAATCTTCAGTATAATATTAGGATAATTAAGCTTGTTAGCATTAAATAATTTACATTTACATTTTGCATTCCTGGGGATTCCATCCTTTTAGTGTTGAAGTGAAAACTATTGGCAGGGTTAGCAAGTCATTTGACTTCTTGTGTGTGGGGATTGTGCTTTGAGGATTCTGTCTTTTGACACCAGGTTAACTTCAGATGTGGAGCAGTACCAAGGACCTTCTTCTAGGCCTTGCAGGGGTCTCCTGCAGGCAGCAGCCTCAGTGCCAGGAGCTCCCAGAGACAAAGTCTCAGACCTTGCTGCAGACCCACTCTTAGGCCTGTACCCCTGTGGACCAGACCACCTTGAAACTTTGTGGCTTTGGGTGACAATCTTTTTTTTATAGCACTTGATGTTTTGGGTCAGGGGTTCAGGCAGGACTTGGCAAGGCAACCCTTCTGTTCCCCCAGGACAACAGAGCTCGAGGGCATCTCAGCTGGCTGGTGGAAGCACCCAGGAACCTGGTGGATCTGGCCTTCCTAGGTGTCTTCCCAGCCTTCTCACAGCTCAGGGGCTGCAGGGGAAGAAGGGCTGTGCAGGCACATGATTCTGTGTGACACCACCACCTTCCAAGAGGTTGTAAGTTGCAGCCTGAAGCAGTTCCCTAATTTGAAGTTGGGAACTCCAGCCAGGGATATAGCCCAGTGGTAGAGTTATTGCCTGGCATGCACATGGCCCTGGTTTCAGTCCCAACACTGTAAAAACAATTTTAAAAATTTTTAGTTAAAAAATTTATTTTTTTCTCTGTGAACGTTTCAGTACAAAGGCACAGAGTGTCTTGAAGCAGTGTGAGGTCTGGGCCCTCTGTTCAGCCTTGCAAGCCACAGAGCAGACAAACCAGTGAGAAACAAATTCATAGTTCCTTTACTGAGAACAAGACTGTCTTCTTCCTTGTTTCCATAGGTATGTAGACATGATCAGTTTGCCTTTTCCACGGTGCACCATTGTATGTTTGGCTCCTGAAGAGTCACAGGAGCTGAAGAGATAGGCACACGTTTCCTGCAGTTCCTAGCAGAGAGGTAGATGGCATTGGGCACCAGACAGTGGCATCCAGTGAGTTTTTCCCAGCTCTGCCCTCAAGTCTGGGTGTGCATCACTATGTTTCCCATGCTGGGCTCTGACTCCTGGGCTCCAGTGACGCCTCCCACTGACCTTCCAAGTGCTGGGGCCCCAGTTGCCCACCACCACGCCTGACTGCTGTGGTGTTTCTGCGTGTGATTACTTCTAACCTTGTACTTAACTGTGGGCAGCCTATGGAGCTGGGAATTACAGTGATTTGACTGGTTGCTTGTGGTGCCAGGGATCTGACCCCAGCCTTCAGCAGCCTGGTGATTGAGCCACCACGGAGCTACATCCTCAGTGTGTCTCTGCCACCTTGAGGGCTTCACACTGGCTGGAGCTGGAATCAGTTGGCTTTGAGAATTTTACTTTTTGAGGAAGGTATCATGATAATAAGCAAATTTTTATGTCTGCCCCAAGGTCCTCTTTGGACAGTGGGCCATCTTCACTATCTAGCCCTCAACGGAGCATTGCTGGCTGAGCTCTGACAGTAATGTCTGAGGCATGCTTAACACAGAGATGAGACGTCTTAGCAGCTCGAGTGGGAACTGCTGCCAAGGAGACCCAGCACCAGAGCGACTCCAGCCTCACCTTCTGCCGTTCTGAGTCTGTTTTATTTTGAATAGTCAAGTCCATTGGGACATTGGGACATTTTCACACAGATAGCATTAGATACTGGAAATGCCTACGTTTACTTTTTAGTCATGTGATTTGCACACATCCAAAACAGATAGTTCATACGAAAGGTTTCCAGGACCAAAATGAATCCAAGAGTAACTATAGAGTGTGTGTGTATATATATATATATATATATATATATATATATATATATATATATGCCATAAAACTCTGTTTTCTTCCTCCCCAGGTTCAGCTCCATTTCCCAATGGGAGAGCTTGTCATCATTAAGATGAGTCGAATGTAGTCCTCACTTAGGGTTCTTCCTAAGTGGTAAGGATGTAGGCTTATGAGCAGGACGAGATAATCATCTTAGCCTTACCCTGCGGGTCCCCTAGGTAAGGCTCAGAGAGCTCCTCCATGTGCCCAGCACTCGGAACTTTCTGTCTGTCTGTCTTTCTGTTGAGACTTGGATGCTGGAGACTCGAGCGGTTCTGCGATGAGTTCTAAGCACACAGGACTTAGACGTCTTGCTGAAGCTGGTTGCTACTTGTTCATCTCTTCCCATCCAGTGTTACTGGAGATCTCAAGTCAGAGTTCCAGCTTAATAGCTCCTGTCCAAGTGGGACGAAGCCAGACTTAGAAAAATTCTTTTGAAAAGTGTTTAGTTGGGTATTTTGCATTTAAACCAATCTTTAGCTTAACGTGTCAGTCTGTTTTCACATTACATGACGCACATGTAAGCAGCAGTTAGGAGTTATTTCAACATGCCTTGTCCCTTCATTGCTTACCAGTGGTGAGCAATGTTCACCATGATGAAAGGTGGTCCACTTGAAGAAACTGATTTCTTTGCCCTTTACATACTTACTATGGCAAGCATATAAGAAGTGATTTTAAAATTTCCATTCAACAGAGAATACATGAGCACAGGAAAACCATGGCTTGGAGGTGCTGTCATGCTGTAGCCCTGAAGCATAGCCTTCATTCCATCAGCTGCTTTTACAGTGGCACTCTCTATCAGGGGTTTGCATGGAAGGTGGGGAACAGCATCTGCCTTCCAGGGGAGCTTTGACTTTGATTGACCGGCAGCCGGGACTTTTACTTATTCTTTCATTGGTGAAAATGCTTTTCCCAGCATGTACTGATTGATCTTGACCATGAAATGAGAAATCAGAAAGGTTGGAATGCCTGGCTTATGTGCTTGCAACCAGTGATTCTCAAGCATTAAGACTGTCTTGGTTTGTATCGAGAGGAAGCAGGTCTGATGGAGAGCAGGGGTCCCTTCTTTCTGGAAAAGATGTTTAATTTCCAACTGTTTTTAAAAATAAATGGTATGCATTAATAGTTGCCAGATCAAAGCAAGACTAACAAAGGACTAACAAAGGTGTGCACGAAATAGAAGTCTCCCAAACTGACTGATTGGGGGACAGGTTACTTGCATTTCCAAATAACTCAGTACACAATTCCTTTGCTCAAGAATTTTCCTCAGATTCATAAAATTAAATTACATACCATTTTCAGGAACATTTGTATTGAGTGCGATTAGGCCTCATGTGACTCTTGGGTAAGCTTGCCAAATTTTTTCAATCAAGTGAGTATCATTTTTTGTACAGTAGAAAAAGAGATTGGGATTTATTAACTACTATTTCTCTTTTTTGCCAGATTTAGAAATGGCTGTTGCATATTGGAAATTAGTGTTATCGGGAAGGTTTAAATTTTTAGATCTTTGGAACACATTCCTGCTGGTAAGTTCTGTTATTTCCTGCTGGGTGTGCCCATCAGAACGGGAGGCCTCAGCATGAGGCTGAGCGTGATGATAACCCCCTAACTGCAGCCTTCCACCTGGAAGTCCTGCTCAGAGGGGCTGCGGTGTCAGAGAGGCACTGCTCTGCCCCAACACCTGTGGAGGTGGGAGACACCCTTCAGATGGGTTCCAGGAGAGAGGGGGAGTTCTGCAGCAGCCCTGGACCCACCATCTCCTCCAAGAACCCCTTGCCAAATAACTCTGTTGATCCTGATAGACTTCAGATCCTTCAGGAAAGAGCTGGGCCACACTCGCTGCTGGGTAGGGGCTCTAGAGCTGTGCCCAGGTCCCGGTGGCCAGAGGTCCCGGCCACTGTGTGTCTGTATTCTGGGAAGGTTTTTAAGTGTATTTTATAGTGCTTAGGAAGAAAGGGGCCTTGATGGGCCTGCTAGGTGCATGCGAGCCTGGGCAGGGGGCAGGTACGGTGTCCTCCTGGGGCACCGTGGGCAACAGGTGCCGCCTCGGCGAGTTAGAAGTGGGTGAGCATGAGGACTTGCGGCAGGGGTGGAACCAGACCTGTCGCGCTGCGGTGGCAGTGGAAGGGCATCTTTACCCAGTTGGCAGTTGCGGCAAGGAGGAGCCTCTCTGCTCCTTCGTGGGCCCAGGAGACTCCCTCCTCTCTGTGTTGGGAGTTCCGGGAGCCTCCGGCCTCCATCTGCTGGCAGCACTCACTGTGTGTGGCCTCAGGAGGGCCCTCGTGAACCCTGCAGATCCTACGTCACTTGCTGAATTGCTCCTCCTGAGCTGTTCAGAGGTCTGACAGTGTGCCACCACCCCCATGCCCATACCCCTGGCCTTCCCCAGAGAACCCCGTGCCAAGAGCCACAGAACAAGGTGAGTGTGCCAACACGGCCCAGCCGTGCTGACCTCCTGCCACGTGTAGTGTGGGAGAGGCAGGTGGCAGGAAACTGCCCTGGTCGAGTCGTGGCTGGTGCAGTGTTGCTCCTGAGTCTCAGGGCTGTGTGCACATGTGGCACCACTGTGGTGCCTCCCTCAGGAGGATGAGCACCTCCGAGAGGCAGCAGGCAGTGGCAGGAGAGGCGGGGCCCAGCGCACGGCCGGGCTCTCCCTCCAGGATACAGCGTCACGTTTGCCTTTGGGGCTTTGGTGTTTCTGAAATATCGATAACAGATTCTTCCAGAGAACCAACCCAGCCCCCTGCAAGAACTAGCAAATACATAGAAAAATGTTGTCCCACAGTGTCTCTGAATTGGTTGGGAGGGAAGTAAGGAGAATAAAGATGCTGCCCTTCTATGCTGCACAGGAATGTATGGTTTTAGCATTTAAATGTTTACTTTTGCATTGGCACTGCCTTGGCTCCTCCTGTGTGAGCAAGGTACCATTACTACTGCTGCTTACTCCCCATCAGATCAACAGGATCTTCACTGATGGAGGACCCTTGGCCACTAGGATATCTGAGAGTTGAGCTCTGAACTTTAAACTGCTGGGTTTTTTTGTTTTGTTTTGTTTTCTTTTCTTTTCTTTTCTTTTATGTATTAGGAACATCACAAAAGATCGATTCCAAGGGACACTTGGAATCTTCTGCTAGATTTTGGAAACATGATTGCAGATGATATGTCTAACTACGATGAAGAAGGTACTGGGCACTGTAGGACTTCAGAGGGCCTCCAGAGGGGGCGGGCAGCACTGGTCAGACTGGCGGCCCTTCCTGTTGGTTCTTCAGGTTCCCACGGGGTACTTGCTGTGCCGCTGATGGGGATGCTTCTGGTGACTTATGTGGCTGTGTGCATGTACATGCCCCCATGCCTGGGGCGCTACCCCAGGGGTGTCTGGGTTCCTCCTGGCTCTAGGCATGCCACCCTGGGAAGGGCCAGTCCCAGGCAGAGGCCTCCCCTCCAGGACCTGCCTCTGTGCTCACTGGGCTGGCCAGGACTGCTCTGGACGCCCTTCTCCCAGGAGCCCTGGGCCTTTCCCTGCTTCCGGCATATTCTTCACAGCTACAGCTCCTCTCTCTTCAGCACTGGGCCCGGGTTGTAGCTCACAGTGGGCCTTGGGCGGTGTGAGTCGAGTGGGAGAACTAGTGCTACTGCGCAGACAGCTTAGCTTCTGGAAGGCCAGCTGTGGTCAGCTGGGTGAGGCTCGTCTGTACAAGTGGCCCACAGCGTGGACAGCACTTGGTCGGGGGGCAGCTGCAGGAGCTGCTGGGTGGGACAGAGCCTTTGTGAGGAGTCCGGCTGGAGAGGCAGCAGGAAGGCAGCACTCCTGCTGGCCAGAATATCCCCACCTTGCAGAGACAGCTCCTTCCTGCAGAGGGCAAACCGATCCTTGTTTGTCCCAGATCAGCGGGTCCTAACTGCCTGGAGGCCAACCAAGGAAGCACCCATTCAGTGAGTGGTATGCTGCCCACAGGCCACGTCATGTGGTGACTCACTGACCCTAGCCTGCTGGCAAAAGAATTAGGTGGCTTCAGCCAATTATTTGGTGAAACATGCTGTGTGAACTGCAGATCATTTGGATTCTTGAAACAGGAGTAAGTTTTGGAAAAAGTACTCTGAGTGTACCAGTTGTGCTAACAGTGACTTCTAAAGACCTGTATCTGCTTCTCTGTAGGGGCGTGGCCTGTCCTTATTGATGACTTTGTGGAGTATGCTCGGCCCGTGCTCACCAGTGGAAAACGCAGCTGAAGGTGGAGTGGGGTGCGCAGCCAGCTCCCGTCCTGCAGGCACGCCAGGTGGTGCTGGGTGCCTCGCTGCCAGCCTCAGACGCCACCCTTCCCTCCTGGAGCCGGAATGCCACCCTCCTCTGCTCAGAGCCGCAGTGGCTGGTGCAGGCTCCGTGGGGCAGCTCCCCAGAGGACAGCTGCTGCTCCAGGAGTCAGTAGGCTTGCTGTAGCTGCTGCTTTAGGAGAGTCCTGTCTGATGCATGTTCGGGTGAACACCAGCAGTCACCGAGTTGTATCACAGTCGCATTGTAATCACACGCGAAAACCAGTGTCTGTGTCCTGGGGAGGATGTAGTTTTGTGCAAGTCAGAACAGTCTCAGTGCCAGGAGTTCAGGTTTATCCTGGCCTAAGGGTCATCTAGGAATCCAGTGCTGCCCCTCCTGGTAGTTTTACTGTCTATCTTGCTTGGATATCCATTTTCTCTGGAGTTTTAATCTGAAAACCATTTTATATATAAGACCCCATTGTCGTCTGCAGTGATGGCCTGTGTGGTGTGACTCCAGCTAGATTAAACTGTGTCAAGCCCGTAGGCCTGTTGTACTTCTAATAATGTTATGTCACCTTCTTGGGAAGTTTCATACTTTAATATATTTTATTTTAAAAGAAATCTTTCCATGAAAAAATATTTCTTTTTTAAGCAGTGAATTGCAAATTAAAAAATAATGAAATGCACTGGTTCCTTTCATCTGTCTGTGATACCCATGGTGCTCGGTGTCTGGCCCTTCTTACAGTCATTGTCCAAAGCACCCACACCTGAAACCTTCCTTTCCTTTGGAGCTGCAGCCTGACTTCACCACCTGTCACTGCTGCTCCAGAGCCTCCTGGCCCAGGCCCACTCGTGCACACAGGTGTAGAGGCCTGGATGCTGCTGCTCCTGTTGAGCTCTGAACAGAACTGTGCTGACCTCACCTTGCACTTACAAGACCTTGTGCCGCAGCGTGCCTTGCAACACGCCATGGAGCAGATGGCTGGGGCTCTCCCACCATTTCCAGTGTCCTGTGCACACGGTGTGCACCCCAGACTGCCCTGTGCTGAGCTGAATGGACATGCTGCAGCCGTAGGAAACAGCCCTCAAGGGTCATGTGCCCTGCTACCTGAGTAACTGCCAGGGCCCAAGTGGAAGCCTTGCAGAGGCCAGCAGGGATGGAGGACTGGAGGACGAGGCTAGTCAACTCAGGATGGGCCGTGTGACCCTTCTCGGGCTCTCCTGCCCTGTCTGAAACAGGAAACTGCCATCTCTCAGTCTGACTCAGCATTTCTCCAATAAAATAAGCTGACTTCAATAAAAACCCAAGAACAGTACAGCACCCCTCTAGGCTGCCTGGACTCTTGTGTAATTGTTCTCTTCAGAGACATTTGTAGAATTCAGAGACTAAGTGATGGAGGTCCTCAGTCCTTCTGTTTAAGGCTTGAAATTCTGTGGGGCTGTCAGTGAACACTGCAGTGTTGGTATCTATCTGATACTGACTGAAGTGAAATTGGTCAGACTTCAAAAACCTTCGCTCTTTGCTTCCATTATTCACGCTTGAATTGTGCATGCTGCAAAGATGCTAAGAACTTCGGAAACACTTCAATAAAACATTTTCCGCAGACTTGTGTCATTCTGGTCTTCTTGGTTGTGCAGATACGTGCCACCTGCTGTTTATCAAGGGCCAGCAGGAAAGCCCTTTGCCCATCTGGTATCTGACCCAGTTAGATAACTGTGGCCCAGACAGACAGCTCCCCTCGCTCCAGTTCTTTGGTCAGCATCACTGATGCTGAGTATGGTTCTCTGAGAAGGTACAGGCTGCACTCAACACAGAGCATTTGGAGGATCCGTGGGAGTCGCGTGCACAGACACATTCAGCCACAGCTGTGTTGAAATGGCCCCATAGCCTCACCAGGTCCCTGCCTGAGATTCTGATGGGCTCCATCCCTCTCCCACGCTGCAGGTGCGTGTCATGTTGGAGAACTGCACCTTTAGGACTTCTGAGGACAAAAGTGAACGGAATTTCGTTGCCACCTCTCCCCTGCACAGCGGAGTTGGGGCTCTGCAGATAATGCAAGTGGACCAAGGCCCTGCGCAAGCCTTGCCTCCATCCAAATTGTGGGCAAGTCCTTCCCAAGCCCCCTCAGCAGGGCTTCCCAGCCCTCTGGGCAGTGAGGCTTCCCCTGGTCCTGGGCTGGGCGGCTGTCCCTCCTGGTGGGTGTGCCCTCTTGGTTGCAGTGGGAACCTGCTTACCTTCTGGTTTTGAAAGACTCTTATTTCGGAATCTTGAAACACACCCCAGGATCTGTTCAGGAGGCGCTGGGTGTGCACTGAGTGCTTATTGAGGACCGTTAGCGTCTCACTGCCCACGGAAACTCCCGGTGTGTTCTCAAGTCGGGTTGGCCCCTGCAGCTTTTGGGTGCGAACAGGGAGGCAGCCAGCCCTTAGGGCTGCCGCCCGTGGGCTTCAGCCGGGTGCCGTTGCAGGTCACGCTTGTGAGCCCTTCCCACGGCAGGAGGCACAGGCTGTCTCAGGCCCAGGTCGTGACCAGACGCCCGTTCGCCTCAGGCCCGTGGACCTGTTGTAGGGTTGTCAAGATCATGCCTGACCTGCCACAAGGGGCCAGGGCATTTTGGGGCCTTATGCTGTGTTTTTTTGTTGTTTGTTTGTTTGTTTGTTTTTTTAGTTTTCTATCAACATTTTATAGTCCGAAAACATTCTCCAAAGGATGAAACTAGTGAGTGACATTCAGAGGACACAAAAGGCCACAAATTTCTAGAAAACTTTACTTAGTATATAGCAAGATAGATACGTTTGTTTGAAATTTTTAGAAAAGGCAGTTGCAGAAACAGCAGAGGGGTGTTTGCCAGGGGCCGAGGGGAAGAGCAGAGAACAAGGTGGCTCAGGAGCGTGGGGCGGCGTGCTGGGGCATGCCAGCTGGGGTTTCCAGGCACACCATGCTGCTCTGCTTCTGGAGTCACACGCCTTCCAGGAGGTGCCTGAGGTGGCTCCCGATGCCTGCAGCCAGCCCGCGGGCGGAGAGCCAGGCCCTGCAGAGGCTGATTCCTCCCACGTGGTGGGGTCAGAGCTTTCTCCCATTGGTGCCACCTGCAGAGACAGGAAAGGAGTGTCTGGCCACTTAGAGGGCGCTGGACGGCGATACAATGACCAGTATAAATGTCAGCAAGCGGGCTGAGGGCGGCCAGGGAAGGACAAAAGCAGCTGCAGGGTGTGTGGAGCCGCCTCTGAGATGGAGAAGTTCACAGCCGCGATGCTGCTGGGGAGTGTGGGTGACGTCCTGGGCTACGCCAACGTCTGCAGGGAGAACAGTGCTCTGAGCTCCGTCCAGGAGGAGCTGCAGAAAATTGGGGGGCTGGACCACCTGGTGCTCTCTCCTGGAAAGTGGCCAGTGAGTGACAACACCATCATGCACTTGGCCACCGCCGAGGCGCTCGCCACAGGTAGGGAGGCCTGTGCACTGTGGCACTGCTGGCACTGCTCGGACTGGGGTGGGGTGCAGGGGCACCTCTGAGCGGGGGCCTGGGAGGCGGAGTCACCAGCGTCCCCTGGGAATCAGGCACAGGTCATGTTTCTGCTGTGGTGTCTCTGTGGGTGACAGAATCGCTTCGCAGATAACAAGGTGCAGCTTTGAGCAGCCCTTCTGGTGGAGCATCAGCTAAGCCCGGCGTCTCCACCTGGCAGCCCCTGCAGCCTCTGCTTCAGAGCCGCTGGGGGAGCAGGGTGAGGGCTTCCGCTGCACTAGAGAGTGCGCCTTCTTGTTCCCAGAGTGCAGCCAGCTTGAAACATGGAGCCTCGATACTCGACCATTCAGGGATCTCAGCTCAGTCCCAATGAACTAATGTTGAAGGGTCTGCCGAATGTTCATCTTGAACATTGCTTCTGTGTACATGTGTTCTGGAGGACACTGCAGAATTGATTGGATCTGGGGGGACAATCTCCTAAACTGTTCTGTAAGGAGCAGGTTGATCTCAGGATCAACCAGATTTCATGAGTTTTGGAGAAACAGCAGGTACACAGAAGGGTAGCTCTCCTGCGGGTCTGTGCACTTAAAATCCTGTAGGTATTGTTAGTCTGTCGTTGCAGAACAAAGATCTGAGGGCAGCACCTAAGGCAATGGGTTTCATCTGTGCCTTCTCGTCGCCATGCCACTCGTCTGCCGTGAGCAGGCTCAGTTTAGCTCTGTGGTCACTGGGTAGGAATGCCATCGCTCGTCCCTAAATAGCCGATGAGAGGGCTGAAGCATGTCAGTAAGATAAGAAGCCACAGCCTGCTGAGAGTGGCATCTCCACAACTCTGGAGCCCATTTCCTGCCTCTGGTCCTTTAGCAGATGTGTGTGCCTTTCTGCCCTCACCAGCACCAGCACGGTGCCCTGAGTCCAGAGCTGTAGTACACCTGCAGACCTGCCAGAGAGCACAGCCTCTGTCTGAAGCAAGCGGTCTGTCCTCACCGCACACAGCCAGCACAGGCTCTTTTCGTGCTGTCCGGCTCTACATGTTCACAAAGGCACATCCGCACAAAGTCCCCAGGTGTGCTTGTCTCCAGCACATCAGAAGGTGTGGAAGCCCTGGGCACCTGTGTAGCTTTGTGGTTACTATGGACACAGTCCGCCCTAAGGTGAAGCAGGGTTAGGAAACTGTGCGATGTTCCCGAGTGGGAGGTCAGTTCCCCAGGAGGTGGCAATTGTGCACGTCATGTCCAGTGGTGGCCTCCCATTTGTGGCATGAGACTCACAAAGATTCCCCTTTATCACTTGCTCCTCTAGAAACTAGAGCAAGCATATTTCTTTCAACTCACTAACACTCAAAGTTGAAATTTCATTTATGTTCAGTTTTCAAACAGCCCATTTTGTTCTCTAAGTAATAGACGGTGGCCTGCTGTAGGGTTTCCGAGCCACGCTGATATAGCAGGCTGTTTCTGGCATGTGAGTGTGCAGCCTGCCTCATGCCTGGTCCCAGGGTGAGTGTCCTCATATCCCACAGGTGACTTCAGTGCTGCTGTGCTACAGGTGAGAGGTTGGCACGCAGAAAGTCTCCATGCCCAGTGCCACGCAGCCGCATGGTGACAGTGCGACCAGGAGCTCAGTCTGGCCCTGGCCTTGTTTTCACATGCTCTCCCAACTCTGCAAGATCACTGTGGCCATGCAGGTATTTTCCTGACCCCAGTGAGCAGTGCTCTTCAACATGTCCCCAAGTCAGGCAGAGTTCTGCAAATGGACCCACTCTTGCACATTTGGCCTGCAAGCCTGTGGCCAGGTGGCCTGGGCACTGCCCAGTCAGGTGCATCCCATGGCATAGAGCAGAAGCTGACCAGATGTGGCCCAGTGCGGGTGGGGCACCATGTCACTCAGTGAGCATCCAGCAAAGGCAAGCTCAGGTGCCAGGCTGCAGGGGCTGCTCATCCTCAGAGAGCTCGCTCTGGAACCCAGCTTCTCAGGCCCATGTTTCCGCTCGCCTCTTCCAAGCTGGGGAAACTGATGCATTCACCTCCCTGAGACTTTGGTCCCCCTAGGGCAGAGTGGGGTCCACAGAACCCCAAGGGAAGTGGGGTGAGCACTTGGGAAGCTTGGTCAAACGAGCTGGACCTTGTGGTTCTAAGAGTCAGCAGAACTGACAACACTCAGGCCAAGCTGAGCAGCCGCAGGTGGAGGGCTGCCAGGAGGTGCCCACGTGCCCCCACCAACCGCAACCCCTTCCTCAGCAGTGCCCTCGAGGACACTGGTGCTGATGCCTCTTGTCATGACAGGCAGTCTCCCTAACTGGACTGTCCTTCAGGAGGCAAGGTGGGACGGCAGCAAGACTAGTGGGCCACCACAGCACCAGTCTGCAGCCCAGGGAACCTGCTTCCAGTCTGGACTCAGCCGAAAAGTCTCTGTGCTGCCACTGGCCCCTGGGCCAGGGCCAGACCCAGGCTGCTCGCACCAGGCACGTGATCAGCACCAAGCTGAGCACCAACCTGCCTCTGCACTGTTTTTGTCCTGGGATTGAACCCACGTGCTCTACCACTGAGCCACATCCCTGCCTTTCTGTCCTTTATTTTGAGACAGGGTCTTGCTGAGTTGCCCAGGCTGGCCTCAAACTGCAGTCTCCATGCCTCAGCCTCCTGAGTGCTGGGATTCCAGGTGTGTGACACCACACCCAGACTGCCATTTTGTTTTTGTGGACTTTATTTTGCTTTACAGAAAGCAATTAATGTTAAATTCATCAATTCTGTGGTATCTGATTCTGCAATGAAAGTAACTACTTTAGAGAGCTTAGGAAGGCCAGGTTGGTTGGTTGGCCAAGATAGAGGGAAAGCAGGCCATGTTTAAAGGGACAGCACTGTGGATTGAGCCAGAACCCTGTCAGCTTACAGAGAGCTGGACGACCATGGTCCACTGCCCCCAGGGCTCCTGTGCAGACCAAGGCTGGCTTCTTCCTTTCTTCCTGCAAATTGCCACGTGGGCCCCTCCCTGGATGTGTGATACTCATTCCTCCCAAATGGGCCTCAGAGCTGGGCGCCCTGCTGCTTGCCCAGGGAAGGGCCATGGAAATCACATCCCGGACTCCCCACTGTCCAGGGAGCCTAGGGCTGGGCTGGGAGTGCTCCTTCTCCAGGGCTGTCAGCTGCGAGCTGCCAGTGACCCTTCCCCACCTTTCATGCCGTGGCTCCGCAGCACTGGCTCTGGTTCAGCCACGAGGAGGCCTCTGGGTTTTCTGGCCCTGCCCTTCCCAGGGGCAGGTGTGCACTCGCCCCCATAGCCTCTTCCCTCCTCCATGTTCCTACCCCCTGACCCCGGAAGGCAGGCCTCATCACCAAGAGAGGGGGCAGTGACGCCTCTCACAGGCACCAAGGCAGCCTAGACACCCTGGGCGCAGCTCAGGTGCAGAGCCAAGCACAGTGCTGGTGCAGAAGGAGAGGCTGGGAGTCACCCCACACAGCCTCACCTGACACTGCCCACTCTCAGTGTGGCCAGCACCTTGGACTCCAGCATCAGGGTGTGACCTCTGTCCACCACACATGGATCAGCCTGGTGGCCAAAACACAGCTTTGCAACCAAAACCCACTGAACCCCTGCAGACATGGACAAGATTCACCTCCCTGACATTACGATGTGTGGGGTCTGTCTGCTGTCAGATGCAGATGTCCAGCTGTAGTGGGGGCTGAGGGCGGGCTCTCTGTGGACTGGCTCTTTTGCCCTCAGTGTCCATGATCTTTGACTCGATACTTATCCCCAGAATATACTTTTTGGGGACAAGGACACAATGTGGCACTGCACAGTGTTCCTGCAAGCTGAGACAGCTGCATCATGCCCAGGAGCAGGGATTTTGCTATTTTGCTCTCATGCGGACAGAGCAGTTAGCAGAGAATGAGGGTTTGGAGGTCTCCCAGGTTCTCATGTGTGACCAGGACAGACATGGCAACCACATGATATCTGGGTCACAGTAAGGTCCAGGACTGTCTGTGTGTCAGCCACCTCCATCACAGGACTGGCTCAGAAGTCCAGTCTCTGCCTCCCCATGTGCAGGCCCTGACCCCAGGTGACCTGTCTTCCTTCTTTCTCCCAGACTACTGGTGCCTGGACGACCTGTACCGTGAGATGGTGAGATGCTACGTGGAGGCCATCGAGAAGCTTCCCGAACGCCGGCCAGACCCAGCTACTGTCGAGGGCTGCTCACTGCTGAAGCCGGATAACTACCTCCTGGCCTGGCACACGCCCTTCAGTGAAAAGGGTCAGGAAGCCTGGCCCGCCCCCAGAGCTGCTGCCAGTCCCGCAGACACGGGTTCTGCCCGACCACCGGCACTTGGGTTGCCCCTTGTCGTCTGCTGGACCACATGGGCATCTACAGATAGGGCATGGCTCCCGGGGATTCGTCCCCAGTTCAGGTTTACTTAAGGGTACTTCTGGGGTGCCTTAAAGCTCCAGGAGTGTGCATGCGGGCAGCCCAGCCTCTGCAGAGCCTCTGCTCCTCCCCTCTCGGGATCCATCGCGGTGTTGGGTGTGCCGCCGTCCTGGACGGGGTCTTCAGGGGCTTTCCCTGACATAAAGAAGGCAGCAGAAACACTGGGGGACAGGCAGCCCCAGATGGGCCAAAGGAAAAGACCTGGTGCTCTCGAAGGGGCAGTTGAAGCCGGTGCCTACTGGCTACAACCAGAAAAGCCTTGGGCACCTTTGTAGTGCGAGACAGCACACAGGGCTTCTTGCTGGATGGGTAAAGGTGGCCTCCTGACAGAAAATCTGGCATCATCCATCAGAATTATTTAACGAACACTCCCTTTAATCTGGTAATCCTACTTCCGGAAGTTTAAAAGCCCCATAACGACAGTCCATGAGTGCAGGTGTGCGAGAAAGGCAGCGGGGAGCGGCTGCGGCACAAGCTCAGAGCAGCGCTGCTGGGGGTGGGCGGAGCTGCCCCCGGCAGGTGCGCGGAGGAGCGGGGTGGGCGGAGTTGCCCCGGCAGGTGCGCGGAGGAGCGGGGTGGGCGGAGCTGCCGCGGCAGGTGCGCGGAGGAGCGCTGCTGGGGGTGGGCGGAGCTGCCCCGGCAGGTGCGCGGAGGAGCGCTGCGGGGAGGAGACAGGCAGCAGGTTCAAGTCAGGGCTCCTGCCTCCCTCGGGCTGTGTTACCGGAAGGTTGCGTGTGGATAGAGGTCACAGGCGAATGTGCTCGGGTGACTTCCCTAAGGGAAAAGAAACGTCTTTGCTATGGAGACAGCAGGCTGCAGGGAAGTTCCGGGGCTTTTAAAATTAGTCTTCGTTTTACTTTCATCCTTATTCTTTACCTTGCAAATGTATAACTCTTATGATTAAAAACTGATTTAAATACTTTTCTTTTTAAGAACACAGAATCTGCTGGCTTGGCATCTAGTCTTGAGTTCTGATACCACCTTGTGACAGTGAACAGGTCTCTGACCGCTTATAGCTACATTTCTCTTCAGACTCTTTTTTTAAGTTGCAGATGGACACAATACCTTTATTTTCTACTTACATGCAGTGCTGAGGATGCAACCCAGGGCCTCACATCTGCCAGGCAAGCACGCTGCCACTGAGCCACAACCCCAGTCCCCTCTTTAGACTCTTAATGCCACCTCGCCACACTGAGGGGAAGGGCCAGCAGAAACCGCGCCGTGACTTGGCTGTTGGCGGCCCTCCCTTTATGTATTCTGTCTTGGGCTAGGATCCCTTCCATTGGAGGCCAACTGGGCCTCTTCGCAGCACAAGCATCATGAACATTCATTAAGCCTGCGTTCATGGAGTGTGACTCCAGTCTCAGCCTCAGGAGCTGTCCCCCTGCTGGGGCAGGCGGCTCCCGACCCAGAGCCCCTCTGCCTGCTCCAGTTTCCTGCTGCAGTGAGATCTCAACTTTTCATCTGCACGTTTATCACGTAATTTAAAACTTTTGGATGTGGGGACGTTTAAATGGCTCTAGGATGGTGGCTGGCGTTGGGCCAAGAGGTGGTGCATAATTAGTGTTAACATGGCGTGATCTCTCATGACCTTTTGCCTGATTGGTTGGTGTCTCGTCAGTGCTCATGGTCAGCACGTGTTCCTCATTCCTTCTTGATTGGTACCGTGGTACGTGCTCTGATCGTGCTACTACTCCTAAGCTGATGGGCTGCCTTAGTGTGTATAAGACATTCTCTTCACCTGGGAGAGGGACTAAGAACACACCTATAGGAAGCGCCTCTGATAGGACGTGGGACGCACTGCTAAGACGCACCTCTAAGAAGTAGCCTCTCTGAAAGCGTAGGACTTCTAAAAGCAGGCAAGCCTCTCTTCTTCTATAAACTAGCAAACAAGCAAACAAGCAAAAAAGCAGCCCAGAAATAGAAGTAGTTCATTCCCAGTCCGCCTCCGATAAATTCCCGTGGGATTGTTGCTGCAGGCAGTGACAGACCTGAATCCAGGGAGCATGGAGGCACCCTGTAAAGACAGCAAGCAGCCCAACACAAGAGGCAAAAGGTTCAGCACCTCGCCACGGAAGTGTCGAGCCCAAGGTCACCAAGCAGGCACAGAAGCCGTTGGACGTTGTTGCTCATTGGAAATGTGAATGCAAAGCACGCGAAGGCACCAGCGCATGTCTGGCACCAGGGCTGGAGTCACAGGCTGCTGGGGCACCGGCTGCCAGGGCATGGAGCAGCCCCGGGTGTCAGAGGCCCAGCCACTTTGGAAGCCGGGTGTGGTTTCCTCAGTTACCTGTTCGTCACATGCAGACTCCTCAGGAGGCCAAGTGTCCTGCAGGGACCTCCAGGGTGCAGGTGCCTCGCAGGTGCCCACCTGTGAGAAAGCACCAAAGCCTGTGCCGCTTGCTGCCTTCACACAGAAAGGCAGATGGGGTCGTGAGCATGGTGGATGCAGTCGTCCTCCACAGCTTCCCCAGCAGGGCCACGTCCTCGGTGTGTCCCTGTGCCACTGTGTCTGCTTTGAGTGGCTGAGCTTCGTCTCCGCCGTCTCCTTTCTTCTTTTCTGTCGTCAGGCTTGGGTGGCTTGCCAGTGCTCACTCACCCAAATGACATCCCCACACAGGAAGCGTTGTTTCAATTGCTCACAGACATTTCCTCCATCATCCAGCAAACAACAGAGAAATGGTACACCTTTCTTTCAATTCGCATACAATGGAGGAACAAGTGCATGTGTATACTTATTTATAAATATATACATACATATATACTATTACAAAGTTTAAATAATGGACACTAGCCCGTTGACAATTTGTAGTTGAGGAGCTGGGCTGTGGCTCAGTGCTAGAGCACTTGCCTGGCATGTGTGAGGCACTGGGTTCAATTCTCAGCACCACATGTAAATAAGTGAATAAAATAAAGGTCTATCAACATCTAAAAAAATTCTAAAAAACAATCTATAGTTGAGAAATGATCTAATGAAAGCAATCCCGAATGACGTTCTGGTGAATGTGCTATGACATGAGGTCTTGTACTTCAGACGCTATTGTGCTGCACAGAGCTGGGCCTATTGGAGCAGAAGTCTGACGCTGGGTACTCTCTGCACGTAGGTTCAGGATTTGGAGCTGCCACGAAAGCCATGTGCATCGGCATGCGGTACTGGAAGCCGGAGCGGCTGGGGACCCTGATTGAAGTCAGCATTGAGTGTGGCAGAATGACCCACAACCATCCCACAGGTACTGCTGGTGCCAGGCAGAGGCAGGCCCTGCCAGCTGAGAGCCAGGTCCTTGTAGCCACAGCACCGACCTTTCAGTTTGGTTACCTGTTTGGGGAATTGGGCCATTTCTTAATCGTCAACTTTGCCTGAGGTCTATTTCCACCTGAAATAGTGCCAGGCATGGTGACACGGGGAGATGACGCAGGGGAAAATGCCCCTGGTTCCGAATCTGTTCCTGTTGGACCAAAGAGAAGAAAGGAGAGGGCCCTGGTGGTGCAGACTCAGCACAGAGGCAGCGTCGGGAGGATGGCGTGGTTGGGGGAGCTGGGCACTGCCCCAGGGTGAGTGGCCAACACACCCTGCCTCACCTGTCACAGGATGAGGGTGGCAGTGGCATTGAGAACTGACTCCAGAGAGAACATTTGCAGTTGGGACAGCTTTCCCTTCCAAATCTGTCGTTTGGGTGGATCCAGACAGACCTGGCTCTGTAGCCTTGTGACCCAGAACAAGGGGCTCCACCCCCGAGCGTCACCTCCTCACCTCACGGCTGGCTCTCTGGCAGTGGCTGGAGCAGCACCCCCGGGCCTCTGTCAGAGGCTCTGGGGATGCAAGGATGAACTCGGTCAGGCGACGTTGCCCTGAACACAGGGTCCCACGAATGGCACAGGGGGTTCAGCACTGTCTGGGATCTGGGCCACAGAGCCACGGTCCAGGCCCCCAAGTCCCCCAGGCCTAGGAGACAGGGACGTGACCAGCTCATTTCAGCAGAGGAGAACCCTTTTGGCTGCTCTCCGCTCACAGCTTGTGAAAGGCAGGCAGCACAGCCCTGGTCAGAACTGCAAACCAGTCACCCAGGCTGCCCTGGCCAGGTCTGCTCGGGACCCAGGAGCCAGCAACAGAGTGGGCTTTCTCTTCCCATCCCCAGGCTTCCTCGGCTCCCTGTGCACGGCCCTGTTTGCCTCTTATGCAGTACAAGGAAGGCCGCTGGTGCAGTGGGGGAGAGACATGCTGAAGGTGGTCCCGCTGGCGGAAGAGTACTGCAGGAAGACCATCCGGCACATGGCAGGTGAGCATGCTGGCTTTCCCCCGGGCAGCACCTCCACGCTCCCCACAGCGTGAGGCGCATCCTGAGGCATGGCTAGGAGAGTGCCTCCGGTCAGTGCACGCACCACTGGCCTCACAGAATGAAGTCAGCTCTGCCCAGCCAGAGGAAACCTGGCCAGAGCAAACACCTGCTCAGAGTGGAGTAGCGTGCTCCCGGAGAGCCAGGCCGAGCCAGTAGCTTCATCCCCAGCACGAAGTCTCTGCAGTCGCCACTTCAGCCTCTGCCTCTCGTTGCAGTGGCAAAGAGGAGCTGGGCTTGTGCTGCAATGTCCAAGCTAACACAGTCCAAGTCCATTGTGCTAACAATGTCCAAGAGAGGAGCCACGGAGCCGGGCCAGCACCCCAGCCTGACCCAAGACCCAGTTTCCACCTCGCCAGGGAGGCGTACACCCCTTGCCACCAGGTCACAGTGATCTGTGCCCACTGAGGACATGGGTTCCCAGAGTTCCCAATTGTGCCCGCTCACCATTTTAGGACACAGGTGCCATATTAATGAGCATGTCCATCATAGGTCACCGGGAGTCCCGGGCTTCCAGTGACTTGGGTGGATGGCATCAAAGCATGCTCTGAAATGCAGGCCAGAGCTGCATGCAGAACCTGGAAGACCATAGGTCTCCCAGCTGGCTGACCAGTGAGCCGAGGGCCAGGGGAGAGGCCTTTGGCCCTGAGAGGGACAGGTGCCAGGTGAAGCAGTCCAGGGCACTCCTACATGTTGAGGAGACTTTCTGAGATAGGGTATCTGATTTGTCCTGGAAGAGGGGAGAGCGGGGAGGAGAGCATGGGCCAGGAAGAGAAGAGAGGAGAGGAGAGGAGAAAAGGGGAGGGGAGAGGGGAGCATGGGCCAGGGGTTCTGGGGAAGGGGAGATGGGAGGAGAGGAGAGGAGAGGAGAGCTGAGTGTGGGGCCAGGGTCCTGAGGGACCCTCCACCTGCAGGGATGGCATGGCTCTGTGCCCACCTCCCTGAGTTGTGGGGCACCCTCCATGTGACTTGGCTCCACGGAACCTGATGGTAGGGGGCTGTGTGGTGCAGTGAGCAGTGCCATGACTGGTTATTCTTCTGTGACCTGGGCCGCGGTTCTCGGTTCCTCCGTCTCCAACAGCCCTGCCACCCCCAGGGCAGGGCAGCACAGACAGGCCTTGCCAGCTGGTGGGCTCCCTTCTGCCGTGGGCACGCACTGACCCCGGAAGGAGGCGGTGGTCCCTTGGAGTGTGCAGCCCTGCAGCACCGCCTCACCTCCCGAGGACACTGCCAGCACTCTGCTGCCCAGAGTGGCTGCTGCGTGTCCTGGACAGCGGTCCACCCACACCCTGAGCTCCAGGGCACGGGGGTCAGCCAGCTGGTTTGGAGACCTCTTCCTCATGGGTACTGAGAAGCCCACGAACAGATTGAAGCCCAGAAACAGGCCTGAGTCTGACCGTAACTGTGCCGACCTGGCATTTGCAGGAACCCAGTAGGTCCTAACATCATGCACAGAGAACTCAGTTCTGTGACACTCTCAGGAGACGTCTCTTGGGCTTCTAGCTAGAGGCCGAGTGGCTCTGCTGGCCCGTGCCCATGTGTCTGCAGTTACGTCCCAAGTGCTGACCATGACCTGACCTGTGGCCAGGAGGGGGCTCCTCCCTCTCTGCTCTGCTCCCCAGCCCTGACAGGCAGAAAGGATCTGTGTCCACCTTCAGTGGTATCCCTGGGGCCTTGGCAGCCCCTAAGGGCCAGCACAGCTGGTGTCCTCGGTGGCCGCTAGCCATGAGGAGGAGCGTGAGGTGACTGGACAGGGTCTGGTCTCACACACAGTGGTCAGGGGGCACTCAGGGTCTTCCGCCTGCTGCTCCTCTGAGCTCTGGCAGTGGCTCTGTGTGGTCTCTGAGGTATGCAGCTGGGGCTCCTGGCCAGGTCAGTGTCCTCCTCCCCAAAGTGACCAGAAGCTGCTCCCACACACCTGGGGCTGTGTTCCGTGGAGCCTGTTGTGCTGGTTATACAGTGAGGACGCAGACTCAGAGCCTTCACATGTCTGTCCGGGAGTCTGCTGCCCGCCCCAGCCCGCGTCGTGTGCCACAGCCACTCGGCACACTCTGCTCCTGGGAGGGCACGCCACCCCTCCCGCAATGGCCAGTGGCCGCTCACCTCTGTGTGTCTAGAGTACCAGGAGCACTGGTTCTACTTTGAAGCCAAGTGGCAGTTTTACTTGGAGGAAAGGAAGATCCGTGAGGACTCAGGGAAGGAAGCCACCTTTCCTGACAGCTACGATGCAGAGGAGAGAGAGAAGGTGAGCCTGCCACATAGCTGTGAGCTGTGCCCGCACACGCCGGCCTGCAGCCCGGCTCTCGGACAGGGACGCGCACTGACCGGTTCCACTCGGCTCTCTTCAGACATACAGGAAGTGGAGCTCAGAAGGCCGAGGGGGCCGGAGAGGTCATGACGCCCCCATGATAGCCTATGACGCCCTCCTGGCGGCAGGCAGCAGCTGGACGGAACTGTGCCAGCGGGCCATGCTCCACGGAGGTGAGCACCAGGGCAGCAGAGCCTCTGCCCACTGTGGGACCCTTGGGAGGCCTCTGCCGCCTGCACACTGCAGGACAGAGGCCACAGCTGCTGCCCAGGGGCGGCCGCTGTCAGGAGGGCTGTGCATTGTGTGGTGGCCAGTATGGGGCTCGTCTTGCTGGCTCAAGAGCCACAGGCTGCACTGGGGCCCACCTTGAGGCTCTGCCACCCTGCACCTCTGTGGACTATGCAGCCCCGACCTGTGCTGGGCAGCCAGGCCCCGGCCAGCTGAGCTTGCTCCACTTCCTGCTCCATCTCTCCAGGCAGCACCCACCCTTGAGACTGCAGTGTGACCCAAGGAGAAAGATAGTGTCCCCTCCCAGGCCTGGAGGGTACTTCTGCTCTCACTGGAGTCGCCGATTAGGGCCAGGTGTGGTTTCTCCCCCTGGAGGCACTGGCTGTGGCTCTGGAAAAGCCGGGACCCAGCTGGGGGCCCAGCCACAGAGAGGCAGAGGGGCTGAGGGACTGGGCAGGAGTCGTCTGCAGAGCCCCGAAGGACTGGGCTGGATCGCTCGGTGCAGACAGGAAGAGGACCGCTGCTGCCCGGGGCCTGGAGTGAAGGCAGAGCACCACCTGTGCTGTCTGGAGAACCAGGGTGGACAGCTGGGTGCCTGGGGTGGCCGAGGGGGCCACCCGGGCACCGGCACCCGCAGAATCAGGGGAAGTGCCACACAGGGCCCACCTTGACAGGCCATCGCCCCTGTGGTCCCCCCAGCCCAGCCCATGGCCAGTGCACCTCTGTGTGATGGGGTGGCCAGAGCAGAAAGTTCTCTGTGGGACCAGAGACTGTCCCACCAGTGAAGGTGGGACTCGACTTGAAGGAGGGGCCCTGGGTAGTGACGCACCGTGTCTGCCCTTCCAGGTGAGAGCGGGGCCACCGGGGCCATCGCCGGCTGCCTGTTCGGGCTGCTGCACGGGCTGGACACGGTGCCCGGGGGCTTGTACCAGGAGCTGGAGCACAAGCGCAGACTGGAGGGTGTGGGTGCTGCCCTCCACCGCCTGTCCACGGAGGAGAAGTAAAGTTTCTGCCGCTCCCGCCCGGGGCCCCGGGGCGGGCAGCCTCCCGGGGCGGCTGTGCCTGCTTTCCCCCCAGCTGCAGTGTCCCGCTTGCCACCCAAACACATGGCCTGTCCTGGAGGTGGTGCTCCCACCCTGCCCGCACTGCTGACCGCCTCTGCCAGCTGCACTCACGCCTCCAATACAGTGTCGCGGTCTCGACCTGAACAGCGGTGCTGTGTTTGCTGCACAACCAGTGTTTGCTCACTCACTCCAACACACCTGTCCGCAGTGGTGCCCCGTTTGAGAACAGTCTCCCCCTTTCTGCTCCTGAACACATTTTGATGGAGGCACACCTGCCGCCACCTCAGGCTCCTGGAGAGTCCCCTCCTCCAGTAGTCAAAGGCTCTGTGTCCTCACAGAGGAGGCACCCAGTGCTGGGAGCCTCCTGGGCCTCCCCAGCCAGGTGCTTGCCACACTGGACCTCTGAGATCAGTGCCTCTGGGAAAAAGCGGCTGAGAGGGCCAGGGCACAGCGGCCTCCCTGTCACTGTGTCCTCCGTTGGTCTGCCTGCCATGCTCCCACAGGAGGTCTGAGCCCTGCAGCCCTGCACCCTGAGCATCCCGGGCACTGTGGTGCCTGAGGGGGCACTTGCTCCCGTTGCTGAGATGGCCCTGGGTGTGATTCTCTCCAAGCAGCTCAGGTGTGAGTAGAGCAGCTGCTGGTGGTGGGCTGGGCTCCAGCCCCTGGCTGGGGCCTATCTTGTTGGCTGTGGTGCTCCTCGAACTGCTGTGCTCCTCTCTGGGGAGAGCCGCGCCTCTTCCCGTGAGCGCAGGCCAGGGTCCCTGCCGCTCTGCAGAGCAGCCAGGGCGGGAGTGTCCTGGCACCAGACGCTGGCCAAGCCCAGAAGGCAGCCTGGCTCTGCAGGTGCTCTCCCGTGGGTAGTTTGGACGGGATGTGTTGTCTCTGGGTCGGTCCATCAGACAGCTGGACAAGTGGCCACTGGTGAGGGCCCCGCCTCCCAGGCTCAGGGGCATGCTGGGCTTCCTGGAGTTGCTGTATGGCTCCCAGGTGCCTGGGCCTCTCTGTGCCCTGGTGGAGGGCCCTGCGGTGTGTGCTGGAGCTAGAGCGGCTTGTCAGAAGTCGCCTGGCTTCCACATCCAGAGGAGCGTGGGTGTGGTGAGGGAGCCGTGGTGACCACACTGGACAGCAGCACTGTCTGCACAGGCTGGACTTGTGAATGGGTGCTGGGACTGGCATGCTTTCAGTCAGAATCAGAAAGGCAGGTTGTACCTCAGAGTGGCCCTCCCTTCCCACGTCCAGCAGAGGACGGCTGTCAGGACCAGGGTGCACAAGGGTGGTGAGAGTCGAAAAGCAGTCCACTTAAACACTGATCACACGTTGGAATGTTAGGCCCAAGTAAGATCCATAGACACCAAGGCACGTTTCCCAGTTAGTCGTCTTGTATGGAGAAGCACACAGACTGAACCACTGGCTTTCTTGACTTTCGGACACTGAGCGCTTGCCGGCTTCGTTTTTATCATAAAAGTAAGAGAGTGACGGCTGCAGGCTGTACTACTGCTGCCAGGGTGAGTGGCCAGTGGCCCTGCAGCTCGCCCAGGCTCTCAGGCCCACTTCACCTGCCGCCTTCAGAAAGGAGGAGAGACCGGCTGCCCTGTTTCGCACTCACGTGGCTTCTCCCCGCGACGGGGTTGCACTAGGCGTGTGGTGTGCTTTGCTTTTCCACTAACCTGGTATCTTTTTAGATGGACACAACACCTTTATTTCATTTATTGATCTTTTATGTGGTGCTGGGGATTGAACCAAGCGCCTCGCATGTGCTCGGTAAGTGCTCCACCACTGAGCCACACACAGCCCAGCCTGAACCTGGCTTAATTCTGAGGGGTACTGGGGATTGAACCCAGGGTGCTCCACCACTGAGCCACAGCCCAGCCTGAACCTGGCTTAATTCTGAGGGGTACTGGGGATTGAACCCAGGGTGCTCCACCACTGAGCCACACACAGCCCAGCCTGAACCTGGCTTAATTCTGAGGGGTACTGGGGATTGAACCCAGGGTGCTCCACCACTGAGCCACAGCCCAGCCTGAACCTGGCTTAATTCTGAGGGGTACTGGGGATTGAACCCAGGGTGCTCCACCACTGAGCCACAGCCCAGCCTGAACCTGGCTTAATTCTGAGGGGTACTGGGGATTGAACCCAGGGTGCTCCACCACTGAGCCACACACAGCCCAGCCTGAACCTGGCTTAATTCTGAGGGGTACTGGGGATTGAACCCAGGGTGCTCCACCACTGAGCCACAGCCCAGCCTGAACCTGGCTTAATTCTGAGGGGTACTGGGGATTGAACCCAGGGTGCTCCACCACTGAGCCACACACAGCCCAGCCTGAACCTGGCTTAATTCTGAGGGGTACTGGGGATTGAACCCAGGGTGCTCCACCACTGAGCTACATCCCAGCCTGAACCTGGCTTAATTCTGAGGGGTACTGGGGATTGAACCCAGGGTGCTCCACCACTGAGCTACATCCCAGCCTGAACCTGGCTTAATTCTGAGGGGTACTGGGGATTGAACCCAGGGTGCTCCACCACTGAGCCACACACAGCCCAGCCTGAACCTGGCTTAATTCTGAGGGGTACTGGGGATTGAACCCAGGGTGCTCCACCGCTGAGCCACAGCCCAGTCCTTTTTATTTTTAACTTTGAGACAGGGCCTAACCAAGTTGCCCAGGCTGGCCTTGAACTTGCCATCCTCTTGCCTTAGTCTCCCCAGTATCTGGATTACAGGCAGGCAGGCAGCAGTGATCCTGGCTAACCTGAGGTTTTGGGGTTTTCTTCGGCACTGGGGATGGAACCCAGGGGCAATTGACCACTGAGACACATTCCCTGCTGGGCTTCTTTGCATTTTATTTATTTATTTATTTTTCCGGTGCTGGGGATTGAACCCAGGGCCTTGTGCTTGCGAGGCAAGCACTTTACTGACTGAGCTACATCCCCGGCCCTGTGTTTTATTTTGAGACAGGGTCTTGCTGAGTTGCTGAGAGCCTCACTAAGTCACTGAGACCAGCTTTGAACTCATGACGCTCCTTCCTCTGCCTCCCAGGCCTCTGGGATATCAGGTGTACAGCACTGGCCCAGCTAGCCTGAAGTTTTTAAAAAAATATTTTCTATATCTCTCTGTCATCTATATCTATCATCTATCAGTAATCTATCTACCTAACTATCATCTATTATCTATCAATCACCTACCTATAATCTATCCATAGGTATACCTGTACCTATCATCTATCGATATCAACTACCTACAAGCCTCTCATCTCTCTACCTCTGTCTGTGCCTGTACCTACCTGTCACCTGTCCATCATCTCTCCACTCCCCGCCTCTCCCCTCTGCCTGCTGTCCTCCTCTGTCTGTGCCTGTACCTACCTGTCACCTGTCCATCATCTCTCCACTCCCTGCCTCTCCCCTCTGCCTGCTGTCCTCCTCTGTCTGTGCCTGTACCTACCTGTCACCTGTCCATCTCTCCACTCCCTGCCTCTCCCCTCTGCCTGCTGTCCTCCTCTGTCTATGCCCGTCTACCTGACACCTGTCCATCATCTCTCCACTCCCTGCCTCTCCCCTCTGCCTGCTGTCCTCCTCTGTCTGTGCCTGTACCTACCTGTCACCTGTCCATCTCTCCACTCCCCGCCTCTCCCCTCTGCCTGCTGTCCTCCTCTGTCTGTGCCCGTCTACCTGACACCTGTCCATCATCTCTCCATTCCCTTCCTCTCCCTGCTGTCCTCTGTCTGTGCCTGCATCTCTCCAGTTGCCTCAGTCTCCATGGTGCAATGTCCACCATTTATATGTTCAGACCCCTTGATGGAGCTTGAAGTTGTCTCCATTTCCTGAACTGCACTTTTCATATCTGTCCTTTGTGGCTTTTATCATGTTGCTTACCTTTTCCTAGGAAAGCAAGGGGCTCTGCCCACAGCACAGCCAGGCCCCGCCTCATTCTGGAGCACGGTTCTGTAGTGTTTCTGAACTTGCGATGCGTTCTGTATTTCATATCTCGAAGTTCAGTTGGTGAAGGCTGCTCTCACTCTCTCCGCGTCACATGAATAATAGTGCATGCTGTGCCAGCCGCTGCTTGGCCCCAGATCCCCACGGGGTCCCCCCGTGCATCGTGTGCCTGGGGGTCTGCGCCTCTTTCTCCCAGTGGCAGTCCAGGGTGACTCTGCGGCAGGCGTGGGTCATGGATGTGATACACCTGAATCTGGGGTCTGGGGACGTGGGGTGAGCAGTTGAAGCCAAAGCTGGCAACAGTGAGGGCTGAGGTTTCTGTCAGGTGTCGCTCAGGAGAGATCTGGGCTCTGGCAGTCATCTCTGTCCTCAGGCTACACCCAGCCGGGCCCCTGAATCCTGGCAGAGGCCCAGGCTGACAACATTTAGCCTGCGCAGAGGGCTGGTCAGGGAGAGAGGAATAGGGCTGGACTCATCATTGACCCAGACTCTTTGGTCAAGCCGTTTTTCGTTTGTATTTAAAATGATTTTTCCAAGGGTTTCGTATCTGAAAACCAGATCAGAGGTCGGTGTGGCAGAGGACTCTCAGCCCTCTGACAGGCAGAGGAGCCGGTCTGGAGCAGATGGGCCCCTCAGAGGAGAGCCCGACGAGACTCGAGTCTTCAAAGGACACTGCGGAGCTGGTGAGGTGGCCACACCTGTGATCCCAGCCACCAGGGAGGCCAAGGCGGGAGAATGGCAAGTTCAAGGCCAGCCTGGGCAACTTAGTGAGAACTCACCTCAAAGCGAAATAAAAAGGGCTGGGGCGCGGCTCGGTGGTGGAGTACCCCAGGTTCCACCTCCCGTACAAAAACCTTAACAAAACACACAGAAAGCTACTGAAGCACCAGTGGGTCACAGAGCAGTGGGCAGCTGTACACCAGGCTCGGTGCTCAGGCCTACGCTGCAGCCCAGCCCCGGGGCAGCTGGGCACAGGCATGCTGGCTGCTAAGCCACTGCTCTGGCCACGAGCACCGCTGCTCACCTGGGCTTTGTCCCCAGAGCCCTGTGCAGCAGGGACCAGGACTCGGGCTTCCAGCGCTTAGAGAGCCGAGAGCCAAGCAGCCAGGAGAGGAGCTCAGCTGCCTTCCCCTGCCCAGGGCCCTGCCCAGGGCCCCTCACGGTCGTGGCCTCCCAGCTGGGCGGCATCCCTGGTTGCTGAAGCCAGGCATGCAGACTTGCTGGGGGTCTGGCCGCACTGAGGCTCTGGGCTGTCACTCTCACTCTCGGCTCAGAGCCCCTGCCCACAGACCTGCTTCCTGTTCACACAAGTTGCCGGCAGGCTGGGCCTGAGAGCGGCAGCCGCCTGGCTTCAGTGTGCTGGCAACTGAGAGCACTCTGGGCGCCGGGCCACGCTGAGCACAGCACAGACAGGTGACGGGGCCACAGCCCCACTGCGCGCCCGAGCCACCCTGCCCACCCTGCTCTGCGCCAGGAGGAGGGTGTCCAGGCCACAGATCACCCAGCCGGGACGGCACCTGCCGGCGGCAGTCACACTGTGGTTTGGCTCTCCTCCTTTCCCGTCCTGATGAAGCACTTTAAACACAGTCCGAAGAACGGTCAGCGGACCCCCAGGTTCCCCATCCTGCTCCACAGCTGCCCACCAGGGCCACACTTGCCATGCACTTCTCTCTCCATACACCCGTGTGCACACGCACAGACACGCAGACGCAGGCAGACACACACAGTCACCGACATGCAGACACACGCAGACAGACACATTTAGTCACAGACATGCAGAGGCAGGCAGACACACACAGATATGCAGTCACACATTCAGACAGTCACAGACACAGACACACACATTCAGACACAGACACACACATTCAGACACAGACACGCAGACACACACATTCAGACACAGTCACAGACACACACATTCAGACACAGTCACAGACACAGACACACACACATACATTCAGACACAGACACAGACACACACATTCAGACACAGACACACACATTCAGACACAGACAGACACACACATTCAGACACAGACACAGACACATACATTCAGACACAGACACAGACACACACATTCAGACACAGACACACACATTCAGACACAGACACAGACACACATATTCAGACACAGACACACACATTCAGACACAGACACACACATTCAGACACAGACACAGACACACACATTCAGACACAAACACACACATTCAGACATAGACACAGACACAAACACAGACACACATTCAGACACAGTCAGACACAGACACATATTCAGTCACAGACACAGACACATACATTCAGACACAGACACAGACACACACATTCAGACACAGACACACATTCAGACACAGACACAGACACACACATTCAGACACAGACACACACATTCAGACACAGTCACAGACACAGACACAGACACACACATTCAGACACAGTCACAGACACACATTCAGACAGACACAGACACACACATTCAGACACAGACACAGACACACACAGACACAGGCACACACATTCAGACACAGACACAGACACACACATTCAGACACAGACACAGACACATTCAGACACACACACATTCAGACACAGACACAGACACACATTCGGACACATGCAGGCACACTGATACAAATAGACACACAGACACATTCAGACACAGACACACACATTCAGACACAGACACAGACACACACAGACACACACATTCAGACACAGACACAGACACATTCAGACACACACACATTCAGACACAGACACAGACACACATTCGGACACATGCAGGCACACTGATACAAATAGACACACAGACACATTCAGACAGACACAGACACATTCAGACACACACACATTCAGACACAGACACACATTCAGACACAGACACACACATTCAGGCACAGACACAGACACACACATTCAGACACAGACACAGGTACACACATACAGACACATGCAGGCACACTGATACAAATAGAGACACAGACACATTCAGACACAGACACACAGACACACACATTCAGACACAGACACACACATTCAGGCACAGACACAGACACACACATTCAGACACAGACACGCAGACACATACAGACACATGCAGGCACTGATACAAATAGACACACAGACACATTCAGACACAGACACACAGACACACACATTCAGACACAAACACACATTCAGACACACACACATTCAGACACATGCAGGCACACTGATACAAATAGACACACAGACACATTCAGACACAGACACGCAGACACACACAGACACATGCAGACAGATACATGCAGACCCACAGGCAGACACACACGTGCACTTTTTATGAGCGATGGAGGGTGAGCCACACACCTGAGTCACGTGGTAACTGGAAGCAAGAGAACCGGGCTTTGGTGGAGGCAGCACTGTGCTGGGCCACCACGGCGTCCTCTCCGGCTGGCTGCTCGTGCATGCTGCGCGGCGCCTGGGGTGCCAGGCTAGTGGTCCTGCCTACTCCCTCCTGCCCACTGTCGTGGGGGGCTGAGGGGCAGCGTGAGGAGGGGCTGAAACCAGGGAACGCCTCCTGGCCGAGCAGACCCTCTGCCATTCAGCGTGGGCACCCACGCGGGTGCAGGCACAGTGCCGGGCATCGGCCAGCAGCCTGATGCACTTGTAGGAAATGTACCACGGCTCCCTACACAGCAGGTGCAGCTGTCAGCCACCTAGCTACAGAACCACAGGTAACGGACAGCTGTCACCTGGCTTCACTGGACAGTCCCTCTAGACTGGCCAACACCAGTGTGGAGCAGCAGCCCCCTCACGGCTGCCCAGCTGGGTCCCTGCTCTGCCCCGTCTTCCGGTTTTTAGAAGGTACTTCACCTCTTGGCATTAGATTTTCCTTATTCACAGATCTATCAGATTTACTTGTAAAATATTGGGAACCTCAACTGAAGGGTCCTCTTGTTCAAAATCAGTCTGACTGGAGCTGGTGTGGCTCAGCAGTAGAGCAGACGCCTCGCGTGCACTAGGCTCTCGGTTCTCCCCCAGCGCCAAGAAAACCCCCCAAAACAAAACCTGTCTCATTTAAAATCTGTCTTGTTTATAAAAATCACTAATAATAAACCTAGATTGCTTCTATTTTTTGTACTGGGGATTGAACCCAGGGGTGCTTAACCACTGAGTCACATCTCCAGCCCTTTTTATTTTTGTTTTGAGACAGGGTCTTGCTAAGTTACTTAGGGCCTTGCTGCATTGCTGAAGCTAGCCTCAAACTTCGATCCTCTTGATTCGGCCTCCTGCGTTGCTGGGATTACAGACACGGACCCCACGCTCAGGGACCCCTCTCCTTTTGTAAGAACGTGGCAGATGCTCTGTGGGAACCTGCCAGTGGGTCTCTGGTAGAGGAGCAGGGACTTGGGGCAGGTGGGTGTTGATCCGTGGCAGGTGCTCAGGTCCTGGAGGACACCTATTGAAAGTGCCCTGTTGGGTACTGAACTCGTCAACAGCTGAGCCGACCCAATCGGCCCTGTGGAGAGCCCCGGATCAGATGGTGGGGCAGCCCAGAGGGTCTCTGTCCTCAGGCTATACTGTCCTCCAGAGTGGCCGGGAGGACCCAGTGGAGCCCAGTGGAATAGCCGGGAATCTGTCAGTGAGCCAAGGGAGAGGCTGCGGACAAAGGCCGAGGCCCCTCCTGCCCAGGGAGCTGCAGGGCAGTGAGCTGAGGAGGGCAGGAGGGGCCTGCTTGCTGGTGGGAGCAGCCGGGGACGAGGCAGCCCTGGAGAGCACACCTGCGGGTCACTGTGGAATGTGCATCCACTGTGTCCAGGCGAGAAGAAGCAGGGCCTCTGCCTGCGAGCTCACGGCAAGGGACGGGCACAGACACCATCCTGTGGACATGCAGGAGCAGGGGTGCCGTGAGGGGTCCGTCACCTGCCAGCACACAGCCTGGGCTGAGCTCAAGGAGTGACGGGGGGGCGGGGGGGGCGGACCGGACAGGGGAACAGACCACAGGGCTGGACGACCTTGGTCCCCAGAGGGGCAGAGGACAGTGCACCTGGGCAGAGAGAGCTGTCCCATGGCTTGTCCTGGGAGGGGAAGGACATGGCAGCAAGGTGGCCTGTCACAGGAGCCAGGACAAGGGTGGTGGTGCTGGCCTGGAGGTGCCTGCGGAGTCTTGCTGAGCAGGCCCCAGTGCCACACGGAGCCTGCTCAAGCGCATCCGAGACCTGAGGACAAGGCGAGGGCCGGTCCCTGCGGGAGGACTCCAGGGTGGGGCCAGGCTCTGGCGGCTCCCCCATGGCCCCTGCTGGAGCCACCCACCCTGCTGCAGGACAGTCCCGAGGACCCGGACGGGCGGAAGCTGATGGGTCCTCAGGCAGGGTGTGCTGGGCTGCGAGGTGTGTCCAAGGCGATTGTGTTAGATGACCTTTCCCACCAGCCAGTCGCCAATGCCTACATTAGGCAGGCTCCTGGTGCCCATGTTTGTGCTGGCCCTGGAGGGTGGACTCCTCTCCTCTCCGGGCCAGGCTCTGCCGCTGGTCCCAGTGCCTGAGGGACACGGTGAACAGGCTCGGGCATGTCTGCTGGCTGCTGCTAGCCAAGGAGCATCCCAGGTGGGCAGCTGTCTCCAGCAGAGTGCAGCCACTCAGAATAGGCCCCGGAGCCTCCCACTGCAGGTTAGGCCAGAGCGGGGAGGCTGAGGACAAGACCACGGCAGGGGTCTGTGGCAGACAGGCAGAGCTGCCCTCCTCTGATTCGGTGACTCTGGGGGTGCAGCAGGGTCTGTGGCAGACAGGCAGAGCTGCCCTCCTCTGATTCGGTGACTCTGGGGGTGCAGCAGGGTCTGTGGCAGACAGGCAGAGATGCCCTCCTCTGATTCGGTGACTCTGGGGTGCAGGGGGTCTGTGGCAGACAGGCAGAGCTGCCCTCCTCTGATCAGAGACTTTGGGGGTGCACAGGGGTGTCACAGGATCATGGCCTGGGCTCGTGGAGGTGTCTTGCTGGAAAGGCTCTATGAGGAGGCTGCCTGAAGTAGGACCTGCAGATGAACAGGAGGCTGCCAGAGAGGCAGGGACGCTCGTGTGGAGGGAGACAGGTCTTGGAGGCTGGAGCTAGGAGAGGAGAGCACAGAGTAGGAAGGGCCACCCTGTCCGCAGCCAGGAGTCCAAAGAGAGCTCTTCCACTCTGTCCTCAGGCGTCTGCCCCTCCTACCAGGCACGTGTGGGCCCTGGGGTGACCTGGAGAGGGAGACGAGCTTCCTGTTCAGGTGCAGCCTCCACCTAGTGGGGCCACACAGGAGTAGTTCCACTCCCTGAAATCACCGTGGATCTCAGAAAGTTAGCCACATGCTGAAGAAAAGCCGTGGTCATAGGCTCCAGGACCACCCCACAAGGGGACACCATAGTCATGGATTGAGGGGGCAGATGTACTGAGGTGGAGGAGCTGGTGTGGGCGAGAGCTGGACCTGCAGACTGGGGAGGTGGCCTGCAGCGGGGAGCCCTGCCCAGCAGTGGTGTGGGTGGCCAGAGCACAGGGTAGCAGAGATCACAGGAGGGAGACCCGGGGCCAGCGAGTGTTGTTGAGCACAAGCGACTCCCTGTGGGAACTGCAGTCTGATGTGTCTCTGATCCGTCACCGGGCAGCACTCCAGACCTCTGCAAACAGCCCTCCTCCTGCCGTAGGGCCTTGGTGGAGGCCGAGGCCACTGTGAAGAGGCATGGCCTGCTCACCAGAAAAGAATGCAAGGCCCTGGCCTAATCCCCTGACCCCTGCCTATGAATCCTAGAAGAGCCTCTGACCGCTGTGAGCAGGACCTCTCCTGGAGGAGGCAGCCCTGGACCTCTGCAACTCCGCCAGGACTGATGGAGGGAGGCCCCTGCTGTGTCACTCCGGGGTCGGGCTGACCGCCAGAGGGGAGCCGCCTGTCCGTCCCGTGGAGCCGCCGGCCTGGGTGAAGGCCACACCCGGCTCAGCGCCACAGGACTCCTGTGGCCCCAGGACGCGCAGCAAGCCCAAGTCGGCTCGCACCACGGGAGGGGTGCGGCCCGAGCCGGCAGGTGGGTGGGGCTGGGCCGGCAGACCACCCTGCGTCTCCTGGCAGGCGGGAGGGTGCAGGCGCCTCCTGCAGGCGCCTCCTGCAGCCGCCTCGTCAGGGAGGAACTTGGGGTGAGGCAGGTCACACCGTCCTGGGTGCTGGGCCTCGAGGTCTTTAGGCAGGCCACCAGCATGTCCCCACAGCATGCTATCAGCCTGGCTATTTCAGTCATCCTAATGACTCGGCCTGAGAAGTCATCAACATGGTTGAAATAGCCCAGCCAGCCCCGCGGGCCAGGGCTGTGTGGCCACCACGCTCCTGAGGGACTGTGGGCCTGAGGCTCCTGCCAGCAGGCCAGGCTGCTTCAGTGCATGGGGACAGAGTCCCTTCTCACATCTCTGCAGGCCTGTGGCTCCTGGGAACTCTCCCAGGAGCTGGGGGCCGGTCCTGGCCGTTGCCCGTGAGGGTTCTCAGGCCCACGACGGAGGTGTGACAGGCGTCCAAAGCCCACACAGGACCTCCCTGGAGGGTGGGCTTCAGAACCACAGGTGCGCCCCGGGCAAGGTCCTGGGTACACACCTCAGGGTTCCAACCTGGGCCAGTCCAAGACGCCAGAGCTGTGGAGATGGGCGGGCTGGTGAGGTGTGGAGGACAGACGCGGGGTCAGGCTGCTCTGTCTTAGTGTGCTCTGCCGCTCAGCGTCCCCTCATGGTGACAAACAGCTTCGAGGGACAGCTTATACCGAAAATGGGAAGGGCAGAGAAAAGCAGCCAGGCAGGAGGCGAGGCTAACGGGTGAGTGGGTTCGGGCACGAGGCCCGTGACCTTCCGGAGAGAACACTGCTCGCTGTGGGGTGCGGTGGAGCTCCTGTGGGCAGCGAGCTGGGCGTGCTCCCCGCGGGTGGAGGCGGCAGTGCTGCAGGGCGTAGCTGGAGTGTCTGGGTGCCCGGGCAGTACCTGTGTGCGGGGCTGGAGGTGCTGCTCAGGAGGACCTCCTGGAGCTGGGTCCGGGGGCCTGGGGTGTGCCTGTGGGACCCCGGATGTCAGCCAGAGACAGAGCTGGGCTGTTGCCAGGGGCCATCCCAAGATGCTGAGCCTCAGTGGCCACCAATTAGAAACTGCCGTGTCGCTTCCCTAGCCTGGGAAATGCAAAGACGTGGCCTGACTGAAGCCAGCCACCACCAGGGCGCCACAGATCCAGCTCTGTCTCCCTCGGAGATGGGACAGGGCCCTCAGACCAAAGCGGCTGTGCACGGCCCTGCAGCCCAACAGCGCCTGCCGAGGCTCGATCCTCTGCTTTGGAAGGCTGGCGGGGAGCCTGGGGCAGCCGCGGAGCACTTTCCTAGAGCAGGGGAGGCCCAAAATGGCTCTCTGGTGGTGCCCAGGGAAGGTCCGCCTCCTCGGGTGGGCGGTGGCCTCTCTCCCAGAGCAGCCTCATGGGGACTCTACTGTGTGGGAGGGGTGTGTCCACAGAGCACCGCAGGGAGAGGCCGGTCAGACAGCCCTCCCATGACCAGCAGGTGCTGCAGAGGGCAAGCAGAGCCCCAGCCACCACATGGGCACCTCTGAGGCCCCCGGCTCCTCTGTCTCTCTCAACCCAAGATGCTGACCAGGGCAGTCGAGGGCCAGTCCTGGTTATCGGCATGAGGACGCAGAGTGGCCCTGTCCAGCAGGAGTGGCCCCTTCACATCCAGTGGCTCAGAGGTCCGGTAGCTGCGCCCTGGATGAGTTTATTCTGTACTCTGCTCATGGCGCTGGGCTCACTCCTTGGGGGGCTGCTGTGTGTTCAGGCTGGAGTTTCTATTTAGGTCCCATCCACCGTCGGCTCTCCAAATGCATGGCTCTGAGGCTTGGAGAGACTTGGCCTCGCAGTGGAGACCTGCCCAGCTGCAAGGACCTCCTCAAGGGCTCGATGGGAGCACTGCACTGTGTGCCTCCCCCTCTGCTGGTGGAGTGCTCCCACCTGTGAGCCTCCTTCTCTGCTGGTGGAGTGCTCCCACCTGTGTGCCTCCCCCCTCTCCTGGTGGAGTGCTCCTGTGTGCCTCCCCCTTTGCTGGTGGAGTGCTCCCACCTGTGTGCCTCCCCCTCTGCTGGTGGAGTGCTCCCGTGTGCCTCCCCCTCTGCTGGTGGAGGGCTCCCACCCGTGTGCCTCCCCCTCTGCTGGTGGAGTGCTCCCGTGTGCCTCCCCCTCTGCTGGTGGAGGGCTCCCACCCGTGTGCCTCCCCCTCTGCTGGTGGAGTGCTCCCACCCGTGTGCCTCCCCCTCTGCTGGTGGAGTGCTCCCACCCGTGTGCCTCCCCCTCTGCTGGTGGAGTGCTCCCACCCGTGGGCCTCCCCCTCTGCTGGTGGAGTGCTCCCACCCGTGTGCCTCCCCCTCTGCTGGTGGAGTGCTCCCACCCGTGTGCCTCCCCCTCTGCTGGTGGAGTGCTCCCACCCGTGTGCCTCCCCCTCTGCTGGTGGAGTGCTCTCACCCGTTTGCCTCCCCCTCTGCTGTTGGAGTGCTCCCACCCGTGTGCCTCCCCCTCTGCTGGTGGAGTGCTCCCACCCGTGTGCCTCCCCCTCTGCTGGTGGAGTGCTCCCACCCGTGTGCCTCCCCCTCTGCTGGTGGAGTGCTCCCACCCGTGTGCCTCCCCCTCTGCTGGTGGAGTGCTCCCACCTGTGTACCTCCCCCTCTGCTGGTGGAGTGCTCCCACCCGTGTGCCTCCCCCTCTGCTGGTGGAGTGCTCCCACCTGTGTACCTCCCCCTCTGCTGGTGGAGTGCTCCCGTGTGCCTCCCCCTCTGCTGGTGGAGTGCTCCCGTGTGCCTCCCCCTCTGCTGGTGGAGTGCTCCCGTGTGCCTCCCCCTCTGCTGGTGGAGTGCTCCCATGTGCCTCCCCCTCTGCTGGTGGAGTGCTCCCGTGTACCTCCCCCTCTCCTGGTGGAGTGCTCCCGTGTGCCTCCCCCTCTGCTGGTGGAGTGCTCCCGTGTGCCTCCCCCTCTGCTGGTGGAGTGCTCCCGTGTGCCTCCCCCTCTGTTGGTGGAGTGCTCCTGCCTGTGTGCCAATCCACTCTTTGCTTCTCCCTTAGAGCTCTTCGCCAGTCTGCATCCTCTCACGGTGACAAACTGCTTCAAGAGAGAGCTTGTATGGACGACAGGCTTATTTTGGCTCACAGTCTCTGAGGGTTCAGTCCATTCTGGCCTGTGGCCTGTGGTAGCAAGGACATCACTCAGGAGCATGTGGTAACCTGATTACCTGTAGCCCCAGCTACTCAGGAGGCTGGGGCAGGAGGATCCTAAGCTTGTTCCAGGCCAGCCACATGACAAGGTCTTGTCTCAGAAAAGAGGAAGACTGGTGCTTCCTGAGCTTGGGCCCCAGGTCCTCCAGATGCCTGGTGTCCTGGCATGAGGGCATATCTGTAGGCACCTTCTGTGTGGTCCAACTGTGTCAAAAAGGAAGGGTCGTCTGGGGCCTGAGGGCAGGAGCCCCGGGCTACCTTGGGCTCCATTCCTCCGGACTGGGTGGTCTCAGGGCCGTATCTCTGAGGCCTCAGGTGCTTGTGCATAAGGTTGGGGGTGAGCAGGGGACGAGGCTGCTCCCCTATCACACTAGGGCTGGCTGAGTAACAGGTTTATAAAGGATGTGTATGTGGCTTCTCAAAACAGCTCTCTTCTGGGGAGACGCAGAAAGGTGAGACTCACACCTCCCTGCACGTTTCCTTGCAGCCTGTTTCAGCAGGGCCAGTCTCTGCAGCTTGGTGCACGCCATCCCAGTGAGGCTGGGCCCCTAGCAAAGCCCCTGGGCCAGGCCTCCAGCAGTCTCAGTTCCTTGATATTGGGGTAGTCCTGTGAAGACCCTGCCAGCAGGGCTGGAAGCCTTGTTCTGTCTCTGGTTGTCTCCCTCAAATGCACAGCTGGCAGGGGCAGCAGCAGGGCCTGAGCTCTGGGCGGGCCTTCACAGAGCCGCCTCAGAGCTGTACCATGCCAGCTCTGCAGGCCGGCTGGGCGGTGCGGTCAGTGGGTGCCAGAAGACGTCTCCAGGCCCTCCATCCTGGGGGCTCTCTGCACGCCAGCAGGGTTCCCCCAGCTCCGACCTCCACGCTGTGACCATTCCTGGGGCCCAGTGTCCACTCAGCAACTAGCTCCTGCCCAGGAGCCCAGTGGGGGGATCCATCAGGATCTGCCTCCCATCCAGGGCCCTGGCCTACAACTGCCATCAGAGTCTCTGCACTAGCAGCCTGAGGATTATGGTAGAATGAATTTCAGCATTAATTCTGTCTTTCCTATTAAAGCTAAGCATATGCACAGACCATGCAGACAATATAAATTGTTATACTTCATTTTTTTTCCTATTTATACCAGCAAAATATATCCTTTTTTATTTAAAAATAACTTATATAAGCAAAGTGGTTTTTCCAAAGTACATTCACAAAGTTAATGAGTGGACTTTTCAAAGCACTCAGGAGCAGAGTGCTTAAGAAGTCAGGGCTACTTAACAGGAAACCATGGTTCAGGAAAGCTGTGGGCATCCCTGACATCCCAGGTTAACGGCAGGGACAACTCGGCCCCCCATGCGCTTCCTGCTAGCCCCAGGCACTCAGGATGTGGGACTGCCCATCAGAAACATTCTCCAGGCTAAGCTTGGGACAATGCTGGTAAAATATGTGACCGTCCATTTTTTTTCCCTACAGTCCTAAGGGCAACAAGAGCCGCAGTTGTAAGATGTCGATGGATGCACAGGCGCTGAGGAAGAAGCTCAGCCGCACGTGTGGCCAGGTGGCCCGTGCCCTCCTCGGCAGCCTCCTGATGTACGTCACAGACCGTGCGGACGGGCCTCAGAGGGCAGCGGGTCCAGGGCTCGTGGTGGGCTGCCCACCGCAGCCTCAGGAGGCCAGCCAGAGGCCCACACGCTTCCAGCTTCTACAGGCCAAGTTCATGGGCACAGGCCGGGAACACCACCTCAAGAGGACCAGGGAGGTGGGCAGGCTGATCTCCAAGGACAAGCAGGGCCCCAGCAGGAGTCTCGTGAGTGCCACCATCAACAAGCTCCTCGAGAAGACCAAGCAGGGGGCTAGCAGCCCTGGCCAGGGGTCCCTGCCTGGTGAGAAGCCCCGGTGGGGCCCCCCTGGTGGGAAGAACACCGTGAAAAACATCCTGAGGAAGTTCCTGGCTGCGCAGGAGAAGGAAAAGGAGAAAGAAGCAGAAGCAGGGGAGAAGCCCCCCGGCCGGCAGCCTGCAGCCGCCAGGGGCCCCCTGCCAAGGACTGTGGGCAGGAGCTCCATCTTGTCCAAGCTGCGAGAGAGATTTGAGCAGAGCAGCTGCCTCCACTCGGAGGCCAGCCTGCTACCACTCCACAAGGAGGGGCGGAGGAGCCTGCAGAAGAAGATGCACAGGCCAGAGCTGCGGGTGCTCCACACGGCCACCATGGCCACCAGCTGTACCAGGACGCCCCCTGCCCGCTTTCTGGCCTGCACAGCTGAGCCTCTGCTGGCCCTCAGCATAGCCACTGTTGTCTGCGGCCCCCGGAGCTGGCTGTCTCACTGTGCAAAAATCAGGCACTTGGACTCCAGGCATTGGCCCAGGAGAGACACCAGCATGTCCCCCAAGTCAGGGGACACAGAGCCCAACAGGGACAAAATGCCAGGAACAGGGGCCCTGAGCAAGGAGCCCCGAGGAGAAGCAAAGCCCTCGAAGTCTTCAATTCCCCAGGTGGCCTCTCACGGGGACAGACAACCAGCCCTGAATACCATGGAGGGCACTCCCCAGCAGGCCTCCTGGGCCTCTTGGGAAGCCCTGCCTGACAACGTGCCCCTGCTGTCCCCATTCGGACCAGCCAGCCCCAGGGGGGCTGGGCCAGCTGAAGGGGACAGGACAGTGGAGCCCACAGCAAAGGAACCAGGAGGCCACATCTGGGAGCTGAAGGAGGAGGCTGCAGGGGAGGCCCCTGATGTCACCATGACCGTGTGCAGCTCTGAGGATGAAGCAGAAAGTGGGCCTCCAGCCTCAGACAGGAAGCCCCTCTTTGCCACCCAGAGGCACCTTCCAGAGCAGGGGCCAGCAGCACAGACCCCCCCGCTGGCCACCCCCACAGTCCAGGCTACACGGCGAATACAGCCAGTGGTGGAGTCTCCACAGATCACCCTGCGGTTTCCAGTTGTCCACGAAATGCTGGCCCCTCCAGGGCCCCTGCAAGGCACCTCGCCTGGCGAGGATGGGCATCCCCAAGCTTCAGAAGGGCACGCTCTGGGTGCGAGTGCACACGCGGGGTTTCCCACTGCGACTGAGGACTGCCCTGCCTTGGGGAGTCGGCGCCCGTCCTGCGGGGCACCAGCGAGCCTTGGTGCTTCCTCCGAGCCAGGATCCCCAGAAGCCCTGAGGGCCACTGCCTCCCTGGGTCCTGGAGGCCCACAGGTGGTCCTGGCACCAAACTCTCCAAAAAGTACCCTTGGAGGGAAGGGGAACGATCACAGCCTTGTGAGCTCCAGGGAGGGTGGCAGTCCCAGCGCTGGCTCTGAGCTCAGCTGCCAGAAGCATCTGTTGCCGGAATCAAATGAAATTCCGGCCCCTAACCACGGCACCTCACCAAATTATTCCACATTTGCATCCCAAGGCCATCCAGGAGGGAGCGCCTGCTTCGCCTCTGGCAGCCAGCAAGCACCGGCTCCTAGAGGCCCTGAGAGTCCTACCATGAGTGACAGGAGAGTCCTGTGTGGGCAGGAAGAGGGCAAAGGCCCCCCAACAGAGTCAGCTCAGCCACTGAGGGTTGCCCAGGAAGATGCCGGCCGTGAGTTGAGCAAGAACAGACTGTCCCCATTAGATGAGCCTCGCCAGCCTAGTGGGAGAGCCTCTAGGGTCACAGCACCTGCAGGGAAGGTCCCACACCCTACCACACCACCATCGCGGGGCTGCCGGGCCCCTGAGGACAGGGCGGCACCTGCACGGGGCGCCCAGGACCCCCAGGACAGGGCGGCACCTGCACAGGGCGCCCAGGACCCCCAGGACAGGAAGGCACCTGCACGGGGCGCCCAGGACCCCCAGGACAGGGCGGCACCTGCACGGGGCGCCCAGGACCCCCAGGACAGGGCGGCACCTGCACGGGGCGCCCAGGACCCCCAGGACAGGGCGGCACCTGCACGGGGCGCCCAGGACCCCCAGGACAGGAAGGCACCTGCACGGGGCGCCCAGGACCCCCAGGACAGGAAGGCACCTGCACGGGGCGCCCAGGACCCCCAGGACAGCGCGGCACCTGCACGGGGCGCCCAGGACCCCCAGGACAGGAAGGCACCTGCACGGGGCGCCCAGGACCCCCAGGACAGGGCGGCACCTACACGGGGCGCCCAGGACCCCCAGGACAGGAAGGCACCTGCACGGGGCGCCCAGGACCCCCAGGACAGGGCGGCACCTACACGGGGCGCCCAGGACCCCCAGGACAGGGCGTCACCTGCACGGGGCGCCCAGGACCCCCAGGACAGGAAGGCACCTACACGGGGCGCCCAGGACCCCCAGGACAGGGCGTCACCTGCACGGGGCGCCCAGGACCCCCAGGACAGGAAGGCACCTACACGGGGCGCCCAGGACCCCCAGGACAGCGCGGCACCTGCACGGGGCGCCCAGGACCCCCAGGACAGCGCGGCACCTGCACGTGGCGCCCAGGACCCCCAGGACAGCGCGGCACCTGCACGGGGCGCCCAGGACCCCCAGGACAGGGCGGCACCTGCACGGGGCGCCCAGGACCCCCAGGACAGGGCCGCACCTGCACGGGGCGCCCAGGACCCCCAGGACAGGGCGGCACCTGCACGGGGCGCCCAGGACCCCCAGGACAGGGCGGCACCTGCACGGGGCGCCCAGGACCCCCAGGACAGGGCGGCACCTGCACGGGGCGCCCAGGACCCCCAGGACAGGGCGGCACCTGCACGGGGCGCCCAGGACCCCCAGGACAGGGCCGCACCTGCACGGGGCGCCCAGGACCCCCAGGACAGGGCGGCACCTGCACGGGGCCGGACCCCAGGACCTGCCGGGCGCCCAGGACCCCCAGGACAGGGCGGCACCTGCACGGGGCGCCCAGGACCCCCAGGACAGGGCGGCACCTGCACGGGGCGCCCAGGACCCCCAGGACAGGGAGGCACCTGCACTGGGCGCCCAGGACCCCCAGGACAGGGCGGCACCGTTGGGGATCATGGGGGCCCCTGAGGACCACAGCACAGAAGTGTGGACGGCCTTCGGTGGGGAGGAGCACAGAGCTCGGTCAGGTGGTAGTGCTGCTGCTGGAGGAAGTGGGCCCCTGGGAGACGCTCTGCCCCCAGGACCTGGCAAGCACCTCTTGACACCCCGCCCGTCCCCTGCGCACAGCAGCCCAGCAGCAGAGGGGAGCGCCTGGGAGGACAGGACGGGGCCGCCCCCAGCAGGGGCGCCCGGCCAGGAGGTCGCCTTGGGCCCTTGCCTGGCGCTTGCTGAGCGCTGGCCGTGTGTTCCACTGGACTTGGCATCCGCGGGCCCCTGGAGCCCAGCCAGCAGAGCCCTGGGAGGAGGCCCTGGGCCCAGCCGCCCCACATCTCACAGCAGCCCCTCAGGGTCCCTGGGCCAGCCTCGGGGGCCTGCGGCAGACCAGCAGGCGCAGGACAGCGGGAGCCTCCAGCCAGCCGCACGTGCTTTCCCCGGAGTGGCCGGCGCCCCGGCGCCTCTCTCCCGGCCGGCTCCAGAGCAGGAAGCCCGGCCTGTGGGGCCGAGGGCTGCCGCCAAGGCAGAGTGCTTGGGGCCTACACGGCCAGGCCCAGGGAAGCCAGAGCGTCTCTTCAAACCTGAGGAAAGTGTCACAGGGCACGAGAGGCCACACCAGACACAAGAGCCAGCGGGGTTTGGAAATGGAGGGACAGCACCAAGGGGCGAGAAGGTCGAGCTGTGTGTGGCAGAGCCTTGGGCACAGGCTGCTCAGGACCTGGCAGGGGCACAGAAGGCAGCAGGGATGGCGAAGCCCTGCCAGCCCAGGGCCAGGGGCCGGCAGCGCCCACTGGGGCCCTGCGGGAGGCCCGTGAGGAGCCCGACTCAAGAAGGCGACCCCAAGGCTGACAGGAGCCCAGCTCTGCCCTCGAGGACAAGTGAGGGGCCCTACAGCCTGGCTGCCCAGGGACAGGCCCAGGCCCAGGAACCGGCCGGCGGGGCAGCGTCCCAGGCTTGGGGGCAGCCTGACAGCTCAGCTGATGGAGCACCCGCTGCAGGGGCGGGTGGGAGATCCTGGAGGTCAATCCACAGGGCCAGTGGCTGGGGGAGTCTGGGGGCCCCATCCCCCACCCCGGGAAGCCGGCCCCTTGTGGGGCAGAGTGCTGCAGCCCCTCCCCCAGAGCCAGCAGACAGCTCCGCCCTGGCCCCCCAGCCCCCCGCCCAGGAGGGGCTCCCAGACACCCCTGGAGCAGAGAGGGACCTGTCAGAGGGTGAGCATCACAGGAGGTCAGTGCACTGCCCAAAATACAAGGCACAGAGCTTCAGGGACCAGAGAGCCTTCGACCTGTCCTTCAGACCCTCCCTGCTCAGGGCCAGTGATACCTTCGAAGTCCCAAAGTGAGACCCAGCTGTGAGCGGCCAGTGCTTGAGGCTCTAGCCTGGGGTTGAAATGTGCTTCCTGCCTATGCCATGCTTTGGGCATCCCCCACAGATTCCACTGTCCACCCTGCCCTTCCACCTCCATGCCAGCTGAGCTTGGGAGAGGAGCGTCGCCGAGGCCTGCCCCTCCCACAGCACCGCACTGCTTCCCTGGGCCCTGAGGCTGCTTCTCAGCACCAGCAAGGTGCCTGCTGGGCTGCTCGCAGGAGGTCCTGGTGCTCTGTCTGCACTATCCCTTGGAAGGCACCAGTGTGCACTCCTGACCCGGCAGAGCAGAACTCGCGCTGCGGGCTGCCCTGCCCTGCAGGCCGCCCTGCCCTGCCCTCTCATGCTGCTCTGGGAGCCCTCTGCTCCCCAGGGCCAGCCTTCCTCTCCATGTCCCTGCCAAGCACCCGAAGGCAGAGCCCGTGACTTGCAACCGGAGCCAGGCGTGTGTGGGAAGAAAGGCAATACTTCTCTGCGCTTCTGGGCCCCCAGGCCCGCACTAGCCAAGTGGAGGCCGAGGCTGCGTCAGGATGTGAGGGCTCTGCTGGGGCCTACTCCTACCACAGACCAACAGACCTTGGGACGTGCCTGGGAGCCAGCCCTGCAGATCCACCACGGGCTGTGTCAAAGGCCCCTGCTGCCGGTCTCCAGGGCTGGCCACCAATCTCCCTGCCTCTGCAGAGTGCACTCTGCCTGGGGGCCTTCTGTGCAGCCTAAGCTGTTGTGAGGAAGGATGGGGGAAGGAGGCCAGCCACTGCCCTGCCTCCACATCACTTGGTGCACTCTGCCCTCTTCCCCTGAGCCGTTCCATCAGCGTCTTCTCTGGGGCACGGCACACCCGTCCCAGGCCACCTCCACCTGAGGCTGGGCTTCCAGAGGTGCTGAGGAGGCAGCTGCCCTGCAGCGCAGTGCTCTGCAGAAAATTAATTTCTGCTTTTTGAAGACTTCTTGGGCTGGGGTTATAGCTCCGTTGGGAGCATGCCTGTCTTGCATGCACAAGGCCCTGGGTTCAATCCCCAGCACCACAGAAAAAAAGACTTCTTGGTGTTCACTTCTTTGCAACTGAGCAATGTCCTGAAACACCCTTCTGGCTCTGGAGAAGGCGCTTGGTGCTCACAGCAATCTTTATTTTCTGCGCTTACTTCAAGCTTGGAAAGCTAGCACATTCCTCCTTGGGATGTGCCAGGGAACACACCCCTCTCCTGGGGCCTCTGGATCCCTCACCCAGCTCAGAAGCTGCATGAGGGGTTGTGGGGTGTCGTGTTCCCTGCCCAGGAGTTTGGGGAGCCTGCACCCAGGGTTAGGGCTGGCTTTGGGAGCTGCCCAGTCTCAGGGGCCAGGAAGCAGAAGGGCAGGGTGGCCCCAGTAGAGGCCTCGACCAGCCTCTGGGAGCTGCTGACATGGAGCTGGGAGCTGCTGGATTCGGGAGGTAGCTTAGGCCCCAAGGTGCCCATGCAGGGCCACCCCCACCATACTCCAGCGAAACATTTCATCCATTTTATTTATTTATTTATGCTTTGTTCCAGAAAGGTTAAGGGGCAACCTTTGGCGAAGCATGTGATGACGGACATGAGATAAAAATACTGCCCTCACCAGCGTTCCCTCTAAAATAAGCAGCAGCAGCGCCTCGCTGCTATCTTTAGACAGACCAGGAGCCCTGGAGAGTGTCAGCTGGGTTCCTGCACAGCCAGCAGGTGGGCGCAGTCCCGCCACACAGCAGAGTGGAGGCCATCCACACCCTGTGGCCTGTCCCAACAAGGCCAGTGGGATTTTCCATGCAGATCTGGTCTGGAGACCACAAACACCAGCAGACTGCTGGCTGCAGAATCTGCATGGGAAAGGGACTTTGCGTCCCGGGGAGAGAGGCTGCCAGCTCCAGGGCTGAGACCACCAATGTGGGGTGCAAACCATCCTTAGCAGACATTTTAAGTAAGACCTCAAGGGGAGAACAGAGAGCAGGGGTCCATCTGGGACTTCACTTGAGCACCTGGGCAGCTCTTCACATTTGCCGCAGGTTTTTACAGACCCACGTGTGAGCGCCTGCACTCTTGCAAGCACACTGAGGATGAGGCTAGCATTTACCCAGTGTCTGCCATCTCAGCTATGATCTTTTAATTGTGTATCCACCCTCAGTATTTATTCTTCCTTCACATCCTTCTTTGTATATAAACAATTCTAAAGTGAATCAGTCAGAAAAAATAAGTATGTATTTTGTTTTATTATCTGCTTTAAGTTTTTACTAACTCCATACAGCTAGAAATAACTTCTAAGAAAGAAAATAACTGGACTGGGGATGTGTTCAAAGGTAGAGGGCTCTCCTACCATGCACCAGGCTCTGTATTGGAGTCCCAGGCTGAAAAAATAAAGTGTGTTACGGATCTTTCCCTTGCATCTATGAAGGGTTGTGTGAAACAGAATTCTCAGGAAGCAGTCAGGGAACAAGGAGTGCATGATGGGCAGGGCTCAGCAGGGCTATTGTCCAGGACACGCAGGTGTGGGAGGGAATCCTCTTAGTGTGTGCTGGGGAGGAAGGAAGGGCACCTCCCACAGGACACCCCGGGTCGAGCTGAATGACTGCTTGTTCCGTTGCATACCACAGTGTGGTGTGGACACAGGCAGTGGGCGCAGCCCCATGGAACACCTGCCTCCCTCCAGGACACCAGACAGCTTGGTGCCCACAATGGGCAACAGTGCATCTTCCCTGAACAGCTCAGGACCACAGGCAGCATCCCACTGCTGTGCAGAGACAGGCAACGCTGTGGACAGCGGCTTCAGGGGCCACCACAGAGTCTTCTAAGTCTAGCTGGACGGAGATGGTGCTCAGCTCACCAGTGGTTCTGAAGCTAGAGAAGGAAAGCACTCAGTAAAGCACAGGTCGCCCTTGTTCAGTCAGTGGCAATGAAATAAGGGCGGATTTCTGAAATCCACGGGCTTGCTGGCATCAGCAGGCCATATGCTTAACACTCAGGACCCATAGCAAACCAAGGCAGAGGGGAGAGCAGCGGGCACCGCCGTGTTGGGAGGGAGACCAGCTCTGCCCCAGGCTCCGAGGCCCGGCGATCAGGAGAGCCCAAGGTCTGCCTGCCCTGGTCACTAGCTCAGGGGTCCTTCGCTGATGCGGATGGAGCTCAAACACGGCTAACAAGGAGACACAAAGGGTCACTCATTATATTGGTCAGCAGAGCAAAGTGGTCACCCCTTGGGCAGAGTGGCCAGAGGCAAGGGGTAAACAGCAAGGGCTGGAAATAGGCATGACTGTCAGCAATGTCGCAGCTTCTCGTTTTGCCTGCACCAACTCGCACAAGGTAAAAAATGTGCCTCGGGTCGGGTGTCCCAAAACCGCCAAGGTCAGATGGCCTGCCCTTCCGCAGGCACCCCCTCGGGCAGGCACCCCCTCGGCGCAGGCGGGCCGCTCAGCTGAGCGCTGGCGACCCGCCCGCCTCTGCGGTCTACCCTCCACACGGGAGGAGCAGCTCCCCAGGCCACCGCAAGGGGCTGAATGGGACGGGCAGCAGGCCCTAGACCCGCGGGGGCTGTGGCTAGTGACTCGATGGTTGCCTGGTCGTGCAGAGGACTCGGGGAGTCAGGGGAAGGGGCTGCGTGGCACAGCAGCCCCGTCCTTGGAGGAGCTTTTGGCCTGTTGAACGCAACTGTGCAACTGCGCCCAGCCCTTTTTTGTTTTTTTCTGGTACCAGGGTTGAACCCAGGCGTGCTCTACCACTGAGCCACATCCCCAGCCCTTTTTATTTTTTTTATTTTGAGACAGGGTCTTGCTAAGATGCAGAGGCTGGCTTTCAACTTGTGGTCCTCCTGACTCAGCCTCCCAGGTCACTGGGATTAGAGCTGTGCACCACAGTGCCCGCCAACTCTAATGAAGATCCAAGGCTGTACCCACAGTAACCCAGCAGACAGCTCCTGGGCACCCTTTGCCTTTTCTGCTTCAGCCGGCCGCGAGTGCACCACCAGCAACCCAAGTTCTGTGTGCCTCAGTCCACCAGACAGGAACACTCCAGTTTTTAAAGGAAAAGTAACACTGCATTTGGGAATGTGCTGATGCAGGCTAAGCTGATGGAACAAACATTGGATCTTCTTTTTTAAAATAAAGCGATTTCACAGTGTATGCCAGGAACCTTAAAAGGTGCAGACTTAGTGATTCTGTCTTAGGACATATTAGTATTCCATTTTTTCATTGAAAATCTTTAAAAAATTTGCTTAGTGTTTTATTTATTATTCAAGATAAAGACATAGATGACATAAAACTCCATTAACAAGATAGTTAAATTATGGCATATTATCCAGCGAAATATCATGCAGCCATTTAAAATCGTTTTTAAAAATGATTTTCTGAAATGAAGAGTCTCACCATGTAATGTCTAAAATCCACCATAAAGCAGTGGATCTAAATGCGTACGTGTGAGTGTGGGGGAAGGAAGCAGGCAGAAGGGCGGTCGTTGCGGACGGTGAACAGGCCCCCGCAGGGACTCTCCTGAGTCAGCGTGCGCAAACGTGAAGCGCTTGCGAGATCAAAGGAGGTGCCTGGTCCTTAGGGGCCGCCGAGGGCACTGGCGGGAGCAGGCTCAGGCCCCATACCTGTTACCAGCCTTGCGATTCTGCCCGGTGCATACCCACTAGGCCTCGGATCCCATCTCGGGGCTGGGGACCGTGGCGGACCAGCCACCCCGACCAGGGCGAGCCACCGGGAGGAGGGCGGCAAGCAGCGCCGCAGGTGGGTGGGCCAGGACGCCGCCCCGCGCCGCTGCGACCCGGGGCCCCACGCCACCGCCTTCCGCTCGGGGCAGCAGGGGGCGCTGCTGTCTCCAGAGCCAGCCCGGGCGGCCTCCCGCGGTGGGAGAGGCTGCGCCAACGCGCGCCGCACCGCGGTCAGTTGCTGCCCACACCCGGGGCGCCTTGGGCGTGGCTAGGACAAGTCCGGGCCGGTAGCGGGGAGTGGGCTCACGGGCACACCGCGCCGGTGGTCACTGCCGCTCGGCCAGAGTCTCGGGAATGCAGGCGTGTCCCCAAAGCCCAGCGGAAGCGCCTCCCCGACCACGCGGAGGCACTGCCCTCCGGCCTTTGGGGACAGGACCCAGAGCCCTCCGGCAGCTGCCAGCTTGGAGTCCTGGCCTTGCCACCTGTGGCTCACGTGGCCTTCCGAGGTTCCCCGCGTGCGTGTGCACCTGTGGGCCTGCGTGAGAGCGGCGTGCCGCGCACAGGCGTGTGCGCCGTCGCCTGGGTGGTGGACAGCCGCGCGCCGACGCGCCCTGGGCCTGGGAGTGCGACGCTGGCGCTGCCTCGGCTCGTGTGAGCACCGCGGTCACCGCGCGGCACTCGGTGCCACTGCAGCGCGTGGGGCCTCCCGTGCGCGGGCCCCGCTGCTGTCGCCAGCGCTGCTGCATCACTGCCCTCTCTGCGAAGGGGCGTCCTGGCGTCCCGGGCCTCTGAGGAACAGCCTCTGCCCCGCCCCGTCCGCACACCAGGCTGGGAGGTCTCGCCCTTCCTCTCCTGTCCCAGGACCCCAGGGATGCTCTGTTCCGCCCTGGGCAGCTCAGCAGAGGGCTGTGCGATGGAGGCCCAGCACCTCGCTGGCACTGCGACCCAGATCTGCAGTGAGACCTGGGGGCTGCGGGCGGAGGAGGGCAGCGGTGCCCCCGGGAGGAGGAGGAGCAAGCGGCGGCGCCGCCCCGGGCGCACCCACCGAGCTGGGAGTGCGCGGCCCCCAGCCGCTGTCCTTCTCCGGTCCGCCCGGCAGGGGAGGCTTCAGAAAGAGCCAGAGACCGGCTTCTCGGAGGCCCGGTGTGAGAAGGCGGAACCAGAGCAGGAAGCCAGAGGCGCGTTTGCCTCATGGAACGAAGTTTTCTGTCAAAGAAAAGTCGGGAGGTGGCCGGCGCTGGGCCGCTGGGAGAACCCTGCGGAGCAGAAGGCAGCACAGCGCCAGGGTCCTCTGAGCTCCTGCAGGTGCGGGGAACCCGCGCACAGGGCGGCCGCCGGTTGGACCCCAGTGTCAGACCCAGGCAGGCGCTGGATTCCACGCGGGGACGAACCTGCGCGTTCGTGCTTTTCCTCGGTGCGCGGTTTGGCCGCGTGACCGTCCACACACCAGCCCTCCACTCGGGGAGGGGCAGGGCCCGGGAGGCTGGGCAGACCAGGTCGGGGCGCCCAGGACGCTGCGAGTCCTGCGTGCCGGGACTTCCCCTGGCCCCCCGCGGGTGGCGTGGGCCGTCCTGCTCTCGTGGTACTGCCACGTGGACTGGAGCTTCCTTGTCCAACTCCGGGGACTACTTCACAGTTTTATTGGAGCATGATTTGTATCAGCTTTTTCGTGGCTGTGACCAAGTCCTTGACGAGAACCGTCAGAGGAGGACACGCCTACTGGGAGCTCGCGGTTCCGAGGTCTCCGTCCGCTCCCGGGCTCGAGGTGGAGCAGAGGGCAGCAGCGGGAGCCTGGCACGGCAGGCAGCGCCAGCTGGCCGGCGGCGAACCGGGCCGCCCGAGCCACACCCACTTGCCTGCGGGCAGCCCGCTAGTCCCGCGAGGATCAGTGCGAGGCCTGGGTCTGCTCCGCACCCTCCTTCTCCACTGAGCCTTCCTGCGTTGTCACTGGCATGAGCTCTTGGCAACACCTCGCCTGGAGCCGCAGCACAGTCCCGCGATTCGCGCCATTCGGTGGTTCTTCAGACACTCGGGCTGCGTCAGCCAGCACCACAGTACTTTTAGGACTCTTCCACCCTGGTTCCAAGGCCGCTCACCCTGCTGCACTGCCCCACTCCATTGCCCCTGCACCCGCCTCGCCTGGGTGATTGTTGCCCTGTCAGGCACCATGGATATGTTTTGATGCCAGGTATCAAACCCAGGGGTGCTTGCTTATTTATTATTTGTTCTGATGAGGTCTGCGTGACAGTAGAATGCGGTCCGACATGCCATACATAGATGGAGCAGAACTCCTCATTCTTCTGGCTGTAGGTGGTGTGCAGTCACACTGGTCTGTAGTCATAGGTACACATAGGGTGATAACGTCCCATTCATTCCACCATCCTTCCTACTCCTATGCCCCCTCCCCTCCCTTCACTCCCCTCTGCCTGATCCAAAGTACCTCTGTTTTTCCCTAGTCCCCCCATTATGAATTAGCATCCACATATCAAAGAAAACATTCAGCCCTTGGTTTTTGGGGATTGGCTTATCTCATTTAGCATATCCTCCAGTTCCACCCATTTACCTGCAAATGTCATAATTTCATTCTTCTTTAAGGCTGAGTAATACTCCATCATGTATACATACCACATTTTCTTTATTCATTCATCCGTTGAAGGGCATCTAAGTTGGTTTTGTAGTTTTCCCTAGCCCTTTTTTATTCTTTATTTAGAGGCAGGATCTTGCCAAGTTGCTTAGGGCCTTGTTAAATTGCTGAGGCTGGCAATGAACTTGCAATCCTTCTGCCTCAGCCTCCTCAGCTGCTGGGATTACACTTGTGTATCACTGCACCTGGTGCCATGTTTTAAAGGTTCAGAACTTCAATCCAGAGAACAAAGGGAGGTGGGACAGCCCAACAGGAGACAGTAAAACCCAGGCGAGCTCCAGGAAGACCTGCACCCCACGGCACTCAGCCGATGAGGGGCCGGGGGACCTTGGGCACCAGGGCCTGAGATGCCCTCTGAGAGTGCTCGGGGTGCCTGCTCCCCAGACACCGGGTCTTGCAAGAGCGTCATCAAAGCCTGGCTTCCCGCCCTACCTCCTCCTGTCTCTCGGCCCATCCTTTGGGTCTGGCAGGTGAGCTGTTCCCACACCAGCTCCCTACCTTGCAGTGGTCTCCGCTCAGGCCCTTCTGAATAATGCCACTCTGGGTCCACTGTGTGCTTTAAACACATCCCTTGCTGCTCTGCCACTGCAACTGAGTTTTAAATGGACATGACCCTCTTCCTCTCTTCCTGCTCCTCCCTTATCTCGGGGAAACAGGATCACCTCTCCTCCCCATCTTGGGCAGTCATCTGTCCCTGAGCACACACCCACCGTACAAATGAGGCAGTCCAGACTTGGGGATGGCACCAGAAGATCTCAGAAATGACTACCTCCCACTTTAACAAGTGACTTCCAGTTCCAACAAAGGACACGTGGAATGTGGCTTTAAAAGCCCCCTGTTCCTGCTGATGGGCAGAATCACAGCCTCTGGGACAGGAGTCCCTTGTGATTCTCCTTTGCTAGCAAAGAAATAAACCTTCTTTTTCCTTTTTCTCAAAAACCGTGTCCTCGTTATGGGATTGGTATTGGGGACAAGGACCGAGCTTTTGACAACAAAGGGAAACTTCTTTTTGACCAGTAGGACACGCATCTGGAGACAAGCTTCTGACCCAACGGGTGTGCCCTGAGGGTAGCTCCTGACCACGGCCCCCACGACTAGAGGCCATTCCCCACCAGTGAACCTGGCTTCTCAGCAAGCTTCACAGACATCCATGGACACAAGGCTGAAAGCAAAGTAGCAGGAATTATTAGGGTAATAGGAAGAAAGCAGAGCTCCTGACGGGGCAGGTCCCAGGAGAGGAATCCCAGAGAGGCTCCTGTCTGGCGGCTTGCACAGATCTTCCAGACGGAGGACCCGTGGCTCCTCGTGCACCTGTGCTCCAGCCAGGTTACTGAGCCCTGTTTTGGATGGGGTCTGGGTACCAGAGAGCAGATGTCTCCTTATCCGTTTGTTTTTCTGCTCACACAGGAGTCAGCCCGACCTGGCTGGGGCCTGGCTGGTGACTGGTTCCTGCCACACAGAGACTGTGGCTCCTGCCTGCCCCTCTTACCCTTTCTCCTGCCTTGCAGCAGGCAGTTGTGATGCTGAGCTGCTACTTCAAGTGCCCAGAGCAGCAGCCTCCACCCTCCCTTTGGGAAGCTCGGCATTAGTGTGCCCCTTGGTGTGGGTCTGCCTCATGGTGGCCAGGGTGGTTGCTCACTGTGTCTGCTGAGTGAGCATGGACAGCCCTTGGAGTTTGTGGGCTTGTGTTTGAACACAGTTCTGACCTATTCCAACCCACTTACAGTGTGAGGGTAGAAGGTCCAGAGGTCCATTTTCAAAACACAGTATTGAGCCTTAAATGTGACATTACTGGAAATGTTACAGAAAACAGACAAAGGGGAAAGAGAACAAATGGTTACCAGCCCTTCACACCTGAGTGGGACAGACTCACCGCCCTGGACGGACAGGAGGTGAGGAAGGGGCCACTGAAATTCATGTCTCTTAGTCCATTCCTGGGATTAGGCAGGTGAGCTCGTCTCTCACACAAGTATTTATTCTGAAGTTAATATTCTAAAAACTGGGTTTCTAGTCTAGATTAACATTTACCATGTGTTTTCAGAATGCTTTCCACCCACCTTTAGAGACCTCCACACACTGCTCCTAACCTGATTAGTCCCAAAGCTTCTATACCCTGAAATTCAGAGAGGCGTCTGCGCTGGGGACCAGGGCTCTGCCTGCTTCACAGGTTATGCAGGGAAAAACCCAGAAACAGACCGACTTGTTCTTCTGGGGAAGTGGCCTCGTTGGAAGAGCTCCTCGCCTCTGGCTGAGTCCAGCTCTGGAGAGCCCAGCCCCCGGGCAGAAGGGCCAGACGAGCACAGAGTGCCTGGACCAATGCAGACCAGAGCAAGGTATGGGAGCGGCTGCCGGCACGGGGAGTGTTCTGGCAGATCAAAGAAAAGCTCTGGATGTGGATCAAGTCTCCACCCTACAAAGAAGACACACATCTATAAAAAGCCCATTGGTGCAGGCGCCCCCCCCTCCCGGGCAGGGGCCTCCCCACAGGAACTCTGTTGCCACCCTGTTCCTGGGGCTCCCTGGTCCCTGTTCAGCAGGAGTCCAAGCGGCAGCCACCACTTGGTGGGGAGGGGTCACTGCCCCTGCACCTGCTGCACCTGCAGCCCTGCCTGGGCTTAGCCGTTTCTAGAGGTGCGGCCTCCTAGAGGTGCAGCCTCCGTTGCCTGGATCCTCTTGTACTGCTGGACTCCCAAGGCACAGTGTTGTTTTCAAGGATGAAAACAGGTCTTTTTGAAGTGCTGGGCACAGACCTCGGGGCCACAGGCAGCTTCAGAGCTAAGCGCGGGCTGTGTGTATTTAGAAAGGCTGAGGTAGGATAGAAGAAGTAAAGGGAGAAGTAGGAGACAGGAAGTCAGGGCTTAACGTGGAGGGTCACACAGCTGTCCAGGCCTATCGCTGCCTCAGCCAGCCTCTCTTCCAGGCCTGTCCCTCCCAGATTCCTGGGAACTCTGTAAACCTTAGAGTCACCATAAATGCATTCACTTATGAGAATCACCTTACTTTTTTTTTGTACTGGGATTGAAACCAGGGGCACTTTACCACTGAGTTGCTCCCCGGCCCTTTTTATTCTCTGTTTTGAGATGGGGTCTTTCTTAGTTGTGCAGCTGGCCTCCAGCTTGCTGTTCTCTGCCTCGGCCTCCCGTGACGCGGGGTCCCAGGTATGGCCGCTGCTCCTGGCCTCCTTGTGCACTGTTAGCCAGCCCTCAGCTAACAGGCTGGGCCGAGAGATGCGCTGTCCTGAGGAACTTATCTTTTAGGGAACTTTCTAGTGCTAATGGTCAGGTAATGAAGACCATGGTGCTTCAGGACCCCAGGACCCCCAACCCCGTGAACCTTTTTGACTGAGGTCCCATTACTCTCACCAGGCTTCCTGTAAGAGGGGCCCGGCCCCCAAGCGCGTCTGTCCGAGACAGCTTGCCTTCCCCGGGGTGTGCACCTGCCCTGCCTCTGGCTGGCGCCCCACTCCTGGGCAGCTCCCCTCTGCCTTTGCTGCTCCTGTGGCAGGGCTCCCTGCCTGGTGCTGCTCCTCATCTGTGCTGCTGTGTGCAGCCGGGGGCTCGTGGACAGTGAACAGGAGGACAGAGGTCAGTCTTCCGAGAGGAGATGCGCCCCGGGGACAGTGACGGTGGCGGCAAACGATGCCATGTGCTCAGCGGCACTGCGGTATGCGTGTGAAGCTCAGGCTGCACGGGCCTCAGCAAACATGGGCACAGAGCAGTAGGTGGGAAGGGCCTGACCGGGAGAGGATGGTCCTCAGACCCCCTCCTGCAGGATAACAGCAGGCCAAGTCCACTCTGGAGAGGTGAAACCCTGCCCCAGCTGGGCAGCTGTGGATGCTTCTGGATGATGGTGCGGAGGCTGGAGATGCAGGCCAGGCAGGGACCTGCCGCCCAGGGTGTGGGTTCAGGTGGCGCTGAGTCAGTGTCCTGAGGGAGGCAGGAAAGGGAGCGCTCTCCTTGTTGGGAGAGAACGGGGGCCAGTGCCCACAGGAGGTCCAGCAAAGAGCTTTGTGCAGTCAGGCAGTGTCCTCAGGACCAGGGTCTGGTCACCTCTGGGACATGCAGAGTGCAGCCGGCCCCCACGCAGAAGCTCTGGGTCATTGCCTGTAGGACATTTCCTGTCAGCCATTCTCAGCTGACATCGTGTGAGCTGAAGGTGTCCATCCGCCCCGGACCTCAGGATGTGACTGTCTAAGGTTGTTGACAGGAGGTAGGGCCAGGATGGAGTGATCCAGCAGGACACTAGGAGACCAGGACCCATACAGAGAGGAAACCCATGAAGACACAGGGTGAAGCCAGAAGGGAGGAACCAGACCTGCCGGTGTCCATCTGACTTCCAGCCTCCAGGACGAGGTTTCAGTCACCAGAAGGTGGGGCTTTGTCACACCAGCCCCGAGACATGAACCCAACACTAAGACAGGAGAAGAGGCCTTGGGGACGGTGAACTCTCTGCAGTGCCACCTGCCTAAGCTGGACTGTGGGTCTCTGAACAGGGCCCTCTGCCTGCACCATCATCCAGGGTAAGCAGGTGCCCCAGGGCCCTGCAGAGCAGAGTCCAGCAGTCCATCAAGGCTCAGCCTCCCTTGCTGGTCGAGGCACTGGAACTGGTTCAGAAAGGATCATGTGCACCTTGTATAGTCTTGTTACAGTGGATACAGTACCATGCGCTGTTGCAATATTTCCTTAAAGGTACTCATTTATATATAAAAGTAACTCACTCTAGCTCATTGGTTACACTCAGAACTTTCCTGAACCAAACGAAGCTTCCAGCAATGCCAGCACCAAGCCGAATACCTGCCACTCAGATCCTGTGCTGACAGAGCAGAGGAAGCAGAAGCCGCGCTCACCTCATAGCGGCACCTGCTGCAGCAGGCATATCCAGACCCGCCCTTCCCTATACCTGTTTCTTCCTCAGAGGCCGTTCTGGACAAAATCCCCCCAAGAGGGGCTCTCGGGTGCCTTGGGACCTCGCATGTGCATAGGGGCCCCCACACTGGGAATGCCTCCCTGCGGAGGTGAGGGAGGCTGGATTCTGCAGGTCCAGTTGGGGCTCTGACAGCACAACTGCATGTTGCGGGCATGGGCACCTGGGCCAGGCCACACCTCACTCCTGTGGGCAAGGGCACAACTGCCCAGTCACCCCCACCTGTGCTGAGTGGAGGCCCCTTGGTGCCTTGGGTAAGGGATCCCCGGACAGCTGTTGTGGCCTGCTGTCCCTGCTGATTATTTCCTTAGGTCTTGCTTGGGCCTTACCTGGCAGGCAAAGAGAAGGCAGGGACTCCCCAAGGAGAGCTGCAGTAATGTGGAGAAGTGGGAACCCTAGGGGCGTGGAGGCCCCGCATCCCCTCCCTACAGACAGCCCCGCACTGGCGCAGCTGCCGGCAGGAGGCCGGCAGGGCGGCCGGCAGGGCAGCACCATCTCCTGGCTTTGAGGGGAGCGCTGTGCAGGCACACTGATGCCTCAGGACCCAGCTGGCTCAGCAGGTGGGGCTCTGCTGACCCCAGACCAGGAAGCTGGGCCCACAGCAGGCTGCCAGAACCTCTGTCCTGGGTGGAAGCAGCCGCCAGGGCCAAGAGGGAGGAGCTCCACTCCCCACTGTTTCAAACAGATGATGGAAAATTTCAGATATACATGAAAATCTGCTCAGGGTCTCATGATCCAACTGCAAAGAGTTTGTCACTCTTCTTTCCCAGTCTCTGCCCCACCAGCAGGAGAGTATTTTTAAAGCCAACTCCAGATTTCATATTTTTTCCCTTTTGTCAAACAAACAAAAAAAATCTGCCAAACTTACAGAAGTAGACAGTAGCATGTAATTGCCAAGGGTAACAAATGAATAAATAAAAAATTTTTAAAGTGTCAATACAAGTTGGAACTCAGACAGTCAGGGCCATGAATTCAGGAGGTGGAGAGAGAGATTTCCAGTGCAGAGGATAGGTGTGAGGCAGAGGGAGGGCTGGTCATGGGCAGGTCAGAGTCTGCACCTCAGGTCCCTGGTCCCCAGAAGGACTCTGCTTAGGCTGGGGGCAAAGGTCTGGGCAGAGAAACACACCCGAAGTTGCTTCATGAGCATGTGTCCTGGGATCAAGGAGGCCCAGCAGAATGGCCAGTGTCACCACACCCCCACAGCAGCCACCCAGCCACCCAGCACCTGCCTGCTGCACCTTGCACATGGTGTCTCTTAAACTTTTTTTTTTGGTGCTGGGAATTGAACCCAGGGCCACTGAGCCACATTCCCTTTTACGTTTTATTCTGAGGCAGAGTCTCACTGGATTCGCAGGCCTGTGCCACCGCTCTGGCCCTCTTAAGCCCCCTTCTAGTCTATGACAGCTGCCCCTCCCTTTCTGTTAAGACCGGGTATTTCTAAGTTCTGGCCACACAGGCTCCAGGGCTGGAGCCACACAGAGGCCCAGGCCCCACAGTGTCAGGATTTGCAGCCCCTGGGTTTGCAAAGTGCAGCTCGAAGCTTCCTGTGAGGAGGATGTGGGCATTGCCTGCCGGCCTCCCACGGGTTCTGCAGTGGGCAGGGGCAGGGGCTCAGTGGGGGCCAGGACCCCCCAGGGCAGGCCCTGTAGCTCCCTGGGTGGTTCAGGATCAATGACTGATCAGAAGGTCCACCTGATGCTATCTCTGTCCTTCCACACAGCTCTGCTCACTCCTCTCAGGTCCTGGCTGCCCTTGGGGCCTTGCTGGATATCCTCTGGTCTGAGAACATGGCCCCAGAGCCAGCATCCGCTTGAGGCACTCCTAGACCTCTTGCAGGCTCTGGGTGATCAGACTGTGCACCCGGCAGCTGCCCTGGGGCTTCGGCGCCATAGCAGCTGCCTGTGGTCCCCTGAAGCCTGGGCATGGGGCTGGTGGCATGCTCCTGGAGATGTGAGAGCCCTGGGTCCTGGTGACCCTGGCTGGCCCTGTGCAGAAGGGGGCCAGGCTCTTTGGCCCTAGTTTCCTGGTCCTAAGTGGGGGATCCTCAGCTCTGCCTGGCTTTGGCTGCCAGCCAGCCTCAGGCTTTGGGCGGGGGCCTAGTATCTTTACTCTCCACTCTTCCTGGAGGGCAGCCGCACTTCTCTGACACACTTGGGACCAGCTCACTTGCACGGTGGTCACATCTGGCACTGACTCCAGGGGGAGGGTACATCTTCACTCTCAAGTTTGAGTGCAAGGAGGCCTGGGGCCTATGTTTCCCAGCTGGTGTGGGAGCCACAGGCTAGGGCTGCCCTCCAAGGCCACAGAGGGATCCAGTGGACTCCTAACACCCTCAGCAAGAGGCAGGAATTACAGAAGAGCAGCCTCAGGGGCTTGCCAACCTGCAGCCAGATGGAGCTGGGTCATGCCAAGCATGCAGGCCAGATCTGGGCAGGGAAACAGAAGGGATGAAGGAGCTGAGAGGTAGTGTCCAACCAGAACAGGAAGGGCGTCTTACTTTTGTTTGGGTGGGCTACAGCCCCATGCGAGGCTTGAGGGGAAGGGAAGCAGGGCAGCAGGAGAGGCTGGGGCCCTTGGCTGAGCCCGGCAGCTCTGTTGGCTGGGCCATGGCTGGGCAGCACGTAGGGTGAGGGTGACAGCAGATCTGAGTCTGTGCAAGGAAAGGAAAATGACCCTACAGGTCAGGGCACAGAGTGGTCTCGGGAAGAAGGGACACTATCTCTCAAAAGCCAAGGGCTGCCGGTCTGGTCTGAGCTGCAACTTCAAGAGGTGTGTTTTTTTTTTTTTTTTTTTTTTTTTTTTTTTTTTTTTTTTCAGAACTAGAAAATGGCACAGCTGGGAAACTGGAATTTGGGGTTATGCTCTGTGAGTACAACATTTTCGGCTGTCTTCCAGGGCCTGGAGAAGGCTGAAAAGGAGCACAGGGGGTTCGCATGTGGGGCCCGCGCAGCTACCTGCTGTCCTCCCAGGCCCCCTGCGAGGGTTCGCAGGACGCGTTCTGGAACAACGCGGCGCCCGCGTCAGTTTTCAGAGCCCGGCAAACGGCGGCGCAGGGCTGCGGCCTCTCTTTGCTACACATCCAGCTTTCGCGCTGTTTCCAGCAGGGCTTCCGCCCGGGTGGGCAGCCGCTTCGGGAGGGCAGTCCTGGACAGAGGCCCTGTCGCAGGACGCTGGGGAGAAGACGCGCTCTCGGCTCGCCCACTGCGGACTCCATTTAAAAGCGCTCGGGCGCGGGGAGGCCGAGGCCGCAGCGGGCCCTTCCCTCGCCCCGTCCCACAGCGGATCAAAACCCAGCCCGCAAGTTCGGACGCCGCGCGGCCACGAAAGGAGAGCCGCGGGTAGCTCTCCCGCTAAAGGGCCGAGACCCCAGGATGCCATGCTGGCGACCGGGGCCAGAGGCGGCCAACGCGGTCTTGGCGCCCAAGAGATCGCAGGGCGCCGAGTTCCCACCCTCACGAGGCGCTGCCCGTACGCCGCGCGGAGGCCGAGGCCCGGGCGCGGGGCCGCTCCTTCCGCGGCCCACCTGCCCTTCCCGCCGCGCGGCTGCGGGGCTGCAATGCTGCGCCCACCCCGGGCCCGGCTCGCCCACACCCGGGGATGGACGCCGGGCGGAACTCCGCCTCCTGCTGGCTCAGGGTCCCGGTCCCAACCCCGGGGTCCGAGGAGGCCGAACGGGTGTCCCTCGCGGGCGCAGGATGAAGGCCTTCCAAGGCCCCGAAACGGAGGGGAGCAAGTGAAGACGGGGTTTGCTCACAAGAGAACAAAACAGGAGCCCGCGCGGCCGAAGTCTGTTCTGCTGGGCGTTCAGGCTGAAGGACGCGCAGAAGAGTCCCAACCGCACCCGTGACCCCCAGCCTTCCCGCGGGCGGAGAGGTCGCAGGGGCGCGGGAGCGGCGCAGGCCCGCCACCGCCGCGCCCGCGGGCACCCTCCGCACCCTCCGCCCTCTGCACCCTTCCTCCTCCCCCATCGCTGGTCTCGCCTCCGTCCCGCCCCTGCCGACCGCTCCCTCGGCCCGCCCGCCCCTCCCTCCCCTCTTCCCCTCCCTCCCCTCTTCCCCTCCCCTCCCTCCCCGCTCCCCCATGCCCCTCCCCTCCCCCTTGCCCCCTTGCCTCTCCCCTCCCCTCCTTTCCCTCCCCTCTTTCCCCTCCCCTCCCTCCCCCATGCCCCTCCCCTCCCCCTTGCCCCCTTGCCTCTCCCCTCCCCTCCTTTCCCTCCCCTCTTTCCCCTCCCCTCCCTCCCCCTTGCCCCTCCCCTCCCCTCTTTCCCCTCCTCTGTCCCTCCCCTCTTTCCCCTCCCCTCCCTCCCTCTTGCCCCTCCCCCTTGCCCCTCCCCTCCTCCTTGCCCCTCCCCTGTCCCTCCCTCCCCTCCCCTCTTTCCCCTCCCCTCCCTTCCCCTTCCCCTCCCCTCCCCTCTTTTCCCTCCCCTGTCCCTCCCTCTCCTCTTGCCCCTCCCCTCCCCTCTTTCCCCTCCCCTCCCTCCCTCTTGCCCCTCCCCCTTGCCCCTCCCCTCCCCCTTGCCCCTCCCCTGTCCCTCCCTCCCCCTTGCCCCTCCGCTCCCTCCCCTCCCCTCCCCCTTGCCCCTCCCCTCCCTCCCCTCCCCTGTCCCTCCCTCCCCCTTGCCCCTCCCCTCCCTCCCCTCCCCTGTCCCTCCCTCCCCCTTGCCCCTCCCCTCCCTCCCCTTGCCCCTCCGCTCCCTCCCCTTGCCCCTCCGCTCCCTCCCCTCCCTTGTCCCTCCCTCCCCGGCGCTCCGCGGTCGCCCGGGCCCCGCCCCCGCCGGAAGGACTCGGGCGCCCCGGGGCTGCGGGCGCACTTGGCTGGGGCTCAGCCACTGGGTTGGGCTCCCCCGGGTTGGGGTCCGCGCTCGGGTGGGGTCGGCGGTCCTTCCCGCATGGAGCGCGCCGAGCGCCTGCAGGCGGCGCGGGCCCGGGTGCCCAGGTGTGTGTGGCGGAGGCCGAGTCCGAGCTTGGTGGGCTCCGGGTGCCGCGCCGCCTGTCCCCGGGGAGGGTCCCGCAGTGTGGCCGGATCGGGAGGGAGGACGGTCGGGCAGAGGCCCGGGGTGTGGGGAGGGAGGAGGATAGGCAGGAAGGGGGCCCGGGAGAGAGCCGGTGAGGCGTGTCGGGGAGCGAGGAGGGTCCGCAGGGTGCGGGGCCGGGGGCGTCCGGCCGGGAGGGCGTCGCGGAAGGAGGAGGGCCCGGCGGGAGGCGGTCGGGGGGCCGCGCTGCCTGGACACAGCCGTCTCCGCGGCGAGGAAACTTCGTTTGGGAAACAGGTTTCTTTGTCTAGGGTGGATCCGTATGGGTTTGAAAGGCCCGAGGACTTCGATTATGCAGCTTATGAAGAATTCTTTTCCACGTATCTGGTAGTGCTCACCAAGAGAGCAATGAAATGGTCGAGACTGCTGAAGGGAGGCCGTGGCGTCCGGAAAAGCAGCACAGGTGAGCGAGCCGCGAGGACCGCACAGCGCCCTCGTGCCCGGGTGGGCAGAGTCCAGCTCCTTCCCCAGGAGCCGCCTGGCAGGCTCGGAGGGAGGTGGCCTCTCCAGACAAGGCGCAGCACCTGGAAACAAAGCAGGTCTCCTACCTTCAGGACCAGCCGGGGCAGCTCTCCTTTCCCCTTCTCCTGGAATGCTTGCCTTCCCCACAGGAAGGGAAGCCCAGTGAGTGGGCTCCCTCCAGACCCCAGCGTTTCGTCCAAGCCCACCCGTAGTGATCTTTGGTTTCCGTGCTGAGCCCGACCACCCTGGAAAGTGGTATGGCCAGGAAGGGGACTTTGGTGTTTGTTAAGTGGGCAAGGAAGAGTTCGTCAGAAGGAGGCCACAGAGAGACCACCAGCCCACTAGCGCTGCAGTGCCTGGGGGCTTGGGAGCCACCTCCTGAGAGGGGCCAGTGAAGGCCAGGCTTCAAGGGACAGAGCTGGGTCAGCCAAAGGTTAGAGGTGTGAGGGACAGAAGGGATGAAGCCCAGGACCCTGCACTGCCTGCACTGGCGGGTGGGACTGGAGTACCCAGTGAACAGTGAGCAGACAGAAGCACCTAGCGCTTGAAGGGTTTTAAAGGTGTTAGTGAGCAGGGCCAGGGTGGTGCCCAGGCCGTGCTCAGAAATGTGCTGGGTTGAAAGAAAGAGGACAGGGGAGGCTGGTCACCTGCTCCAGCCCCTGGGCTTCTTGCCCCTGCCCTCCCTCCCAGGCCAGGCCATTGCTATGAGGGTGGGCGCAGGTGCCCCAGGCTCAACACTGACAGACAGTGTAGCCTACAGAGCAGAGCTGAAGGGGCTCAGGTTCCGCTGGTCTGGGCTTCACAGGCTGAGGTGAGGCCCTGAGTGTGTGCTGCAGGTGCATACGTATTGCCATCCCAGGCTGGACACCTTTTTGCTCCAGCAAGCATGTACTTCTGCTTTTCTTCCTTTGGATTTACTCTTAAAACTTGCCTGATCTTTTAACTTAAAAAGCTACTTGATTGTGTACAGCCATTGCACCGTGTATAATATATACAGGTAAAATGTGTGTGTGTGTGTGTGTGTGTGCGCGCGCGCGCATGCACTTGCACGTGTGTGCATATACTTAAAAACAAAAAATTATGCACACAGCAAACATTTCAGTCACAGTAGAGGTTGGAAAATGAAGTTGCTTATTGCCTGCCCCAGGCCCCAGCCTCCTGCAGAGGTGACCACTAGGGACTGCCCAGGTGTCCCCCAGGAGCAGGTGCCAGCACACCAGCTCACACCCAATGGCTTCGGGCTCTGCAGTGGGTTGCAAAGTAGGGGCCCAGGTAGAGCAGAGAGTCCCTGAAGGATGTCAAGGACACACACCTTGAGATCTCATGTGAATCGGGCACATTCCTCCCGTCGGCATTCATTTGTGATCCCGTGCTGCTGTCCTTTGACTGGTGGGTCTGCATCATCTTCTCAGGGAAGCCGTGCCTGCCCCAGTCTGCCATCTTCCCATGTGGGGAGGGTCTCGGTGGAGCAGAAATGGGAGGCATTTTGGAAGCCATCTGAATGCAGAACACACTCCAGAGCCTCGCTCCCCACTTCTACCGTTACCTTACCTGATCCAGCAGTTTTTGTTTTGCTTTACTTTTTTTGAGCACCATCTCAACTCTTTCTAAAAATTTGACTTAGTTTTTATTGAAATAACCTTTTCCAGCTAATATTTCTTTAGTGATGTAATGAGACAGATTATGGTAACAAGCATAAGGAATGTTGGCAGGTTGGGGAGATCAGTCTGCGGCCCAGCGATCCTCAGCCTGAGGGCGGGGAGCCACAGGGCATCATCACCTGAGGTTCTGGCAGGAAATGGGGACCTGCTTAGTCTGGTGGGGGCTCAGGAGTCTGCACCCTTGTGTCCTTGCTGGCTCAAGGTGTAGTTTCTGGGGCCCTCACTGTGGACAAAGGGGCCCTTGGTGCAAGCAGAACTCCAGGTGAGGACACGTTACTCCTGGGACCCAGGTTTTCCTGACAGATGTTCTAGGTTGGGGCAGTCGGGTGGCAGTGTCCCCAGAGAAGATATGGCAGGGCCCAGGCGTGAGGGCGTGGCCATGGTGCTCAGCCTCAGGCCCTGAGTGACATCTCCCTCCTTCAGGGGTTTGTCACTTTTTGCGGCAGTGCTGCCCAGCTTTGATGTGCCCGGTAGCACAGTCACCTACAGATCTTGGCCTTCAGCTGTCTTAAGAACACAGCGAAACTCGTTCCTCTGAGCACGCCAGTTGTGGGTGCAATGAACACAGTAGTTTCTTTTCCCATCATGTCTGCCAGCAGCCCTATAGCCTGCTGCTCCCGTAGCCTAGAAAGACAGCTCCGCACCAAGGTCCTGCTTTCCTGTTTCATTTTCTGTCTGGGTGTGACAAGGACTTCTTGCAGATATCCCTCTGAGTTGCTTAAGATGTTAACACACCTGAATTAAAATTAAGTTACAGTAGCATTTTCAAAGACAAATGCCAAAAGTATGAGACTTTTCTTACTTTGTCAGGGCAGACAGATGGAAGCTTATTCTCTGGGATACATCTGTGGGCAGGCCCTGCCCTTGGGAGGGGGTCAGTCTGGGAGGGCAGGAAACCTTCCCATTCCCTGATAAAGAAACAGTGTAGGTTCAGATAGCAAACTTGTCAAAAAGTAGCAGAAAACTCTGTTCTTTGTAACCTGAAAGTGTAGCTGCTACTTCTGCAACCATCTGGGCCCCATGGTACCCCTGCCCTGCCCCGGCACCTGCCCTGTCTCCCTGTGCACCTGAGACTGGGAGGTCTGCCAGGTCTTGCAGCTGCATGTCAGCAGAGCAGGTGTCTCCTGTTTTGTTCTGGGCTAGGACCGAGGAGCATCTTCCCACTACACTACATCCTGACACTTTATATTTCTTGAGGCAGGATCTCTCTGAGTCTCCCAGGCTGGCCTAGAAATCGTAGTTCTCTTACCTCAGATTTCCAAGTCACTGGGATTACAGGTGTGCATCACTGCACCTGGCCAGAGCAGGTGTCTTACATCAAAGTTGGTGTGTGTGACCATTTTGCCCTTTCATTAAAAACAAAACTATATTGCCAGACTATTTTTTAAATTCACAGTGAAACTTACTTTTGTCTGTGCATATTTCTGTGAGTTTAGACATAGTCCTCACCACAGTGAAGATTCAAAACAGTTCTATCTCCTTCAAAAACTGTTTCTTGCTGGGTGTGATGGTGTAAGGCTGTCATCCCAGAGAGGGCTAAGGCAGGAGGATCATGAGTTCAAAGCCAGCCTCAACTACTTGGCAAGGCCTTGTCTCAAAAAATAAAAAGGGCCAGGAATGTGGCTCAGTGGGTGCCAATCCCTGGTACTGGGGGAAAAATCCCACTTCTTTGCAGAACTCATTCACAGGCCGCCGCCATCTGCTCTCCACTGTAGACAGTCTGTGTGCAGCCTTTCAAGTCTAGTTCCAACACGATGCTTCTGAGACTCATCTACGATCCTGTGTACCAGTAGCTCATTTCCTTCCACTGCTGAGGAGTGATCCGCTTTATGGATATCTCTGTCCATCACTTGATATTTGGGACGTGCCTAGTCAACCCTGTACACATTCACGCGCTTTGTTATGAACTTAGCGTTTGTCTCTCTTGGAAAACACTTAGGACTGGAATTGCTGGGTCCTGTCAAATGTTTGACTTGCAAGAAGTTGCATTTCTCAGCACGTGCAAGGTACTGGGTCCAGTCTCCGCTCCCCACACACGAAAAAGGAAAAAGAAATTGTAAACTCTTTTTTTCCAAAGTGGCTGTACAACTTTGCATTCCCACCAAAAACCTAGGAACATTCAAGTGGCTACATGTTCTTGTTACCATTTTATGTTTTTTTAGCTATTGGTTCTTTTGGACAGATTTTTCTGTTTGCAGTTGAGTTTCTTTTGAAACTTTGCCAAAAAACACTTGATTCTGTCTAGTGAGCCTGTCCTGGATTCTTTCCTGTGCTCCACCGATCCACTCGTGTGGCCTTTCACCTGTACGTTTTTGTCCGTACTGTAGTTTTATGGTCAGCTTTAAAATCAGATCATCTGACTCTTCCAATTCAGTCTCAAGCCCGTTTTGGGTCTTTCTGCTTTTCGAGTGAGGCTTGTTGTTACCCTCAAGGTGTATTTCCTGTGCCCTTGGTGGGCACTGTGATTAGGATCCTGTAGATGGATCTGGAGAGAATGGGCCTCTCTGTCGGTCTCCCAGTCCGTGAGTGAGGTGTGTCTGCCTTGCTCGGCTCTGCCGGCTCCTCTTGCAGCGTTCAGCCTCCATACCCTGCAAGTGTTTCCTCTGGTTTGTCCCCTTTCCTGTTACTTTTTGGTGTTACTGTAAGTGACTCCTTCACATTTTTTGCTTTCTGGTTGTTTGCTGTTGGTTTGCAGAGATGCCCCTGCTTCACACTTTCCTTTCCTCTAGTTAGAATGGCCCCTGCCCATGTTGGAACTGACCCCTCCTGGTGCGGTTCTGCGCAGAGCCATGCAAACGTTCAGAGCCCTCTGGTCACAGTGCCCTGAGGGGTCATGAGACCTGCAGCCCAACTTCAGTAGAGCCTGCTGATTTGGAGGGGAGGCCTGGTGGGATCATTTGTCTGCTAGAATTCTAAACAGAACCAACTCGTGCTTTCACTGTTCCCACCTGCGGTGATCAGACAAGCGGGCTGAGGTGACCTTGCCAGAGCAGGATCCTCAGGGACACTCCTAAGCTGCAAAGAGGATTTCCCCAGGTTTTTTGGCCCCTGTGGGTGGTGCTCCTGTCTGTCCTTTCCTGCCCTGAACCTTCCTGGCTGCCTATAGCTCTTGTCAGCAGTGGCTGAGGATCTAGATTGGGAGGTCCAGCGGGCTTTGTCCTCCTGGTCCTGCTGCAAGGTGGCCAGGCCCAGATACCCATAACTGTGGGGTCCCTGAAACTTGTGCTAGTAAGGTGTGTTACTCGTGGCCTTCCTGCTGGAGCCCGTGAGGTCCTTCTTGGGGCTGTGCTGCCTGTGGAATCTCACTGAGTGCATGACTTTTCACTTCTCTGTCCTGTTCGGTCAGCTGAGGTCTTTCTTGGCTCACAGTGTCGAAGGCTCTAGTCATGCTTGGTTGGCCCACTGCTCTGAGCCTTGGTGAGGCAGGCGTCATGGCAGATGCATATGGCTGACTAGACTGCTCACCCCACCCCAAGGCCAAGAAGCAGAAGAGCAGAGGAAGGGATGTCCCTGTCTGGCAGAACTCCCAGTGACCCAGGAACCACCCAGGAGGCTCCACTCTTAAAGGTTGCTCCTCCAAGAAGTGTGCCCTGGGACAGAACCTTTAACATATGGCCTCGGGGGACAGCGGACACATAGACAGGGCACTGCCTAAGTGTGATCACTTAGAACAGCGTATTCACAGTTCATTGTCAAAGGAGCACAGCAAAGCTTTGAAGACTCGCTGTTCGGCAGGCTGATGTCAGGAAGCATAGAGGGGCACCTGGTCTAAGTGGTCAGCATGTCAGTCTCACTTGGCGTCAGTTATCTGAGGTGGCTCACTGGCTGTTTGCTTTTGGTCATGTCGGTTTCTGTGGTCTTTAGAAAATTACTAATTACTGGCTGGGGATGTGATTCAGTGGTGAGACTCATGCATGAGACCTGGGTTTGATCACCAGCACTGTAAAAAAAAAATTGTTTTTTCTTTTATTTATGTTCAGTGAACATAAAACCACAAGGTGTCAGGCTCAATATACAGATTAATGACTGAACAGGGACACAGCACCTGCACCAAAGCCGTGGCCCCGCTGAGCTGTCCTGTCTGCTCATGGCAGGACGCCTCAGCTCCTCTATTGGCTGGCACTCCCCGCAGCCCCGCTGGCAAATGCCCCGCAGGCCAGTCTGCACTGTATGTGGGTGCTGCCCCTGATTCGGTCCCCCTGCTTCCCCACCTCCAGGTCAGGGTCAGCACCTAAGCCCGGGGCCAGGGGTCCTCTGGGGCTGTGCCACCTGAAGTTGTGCTGTGGCCCCAGCCAGCCTGCCTGCAGCTCCAGCACCAGCCGGGGGTCAGCACCTACCTGCCCCCTCCTGCGGAGGGCCTTCTCCTCCTGACTGTGTGCGCTGGGGAGCCCGCTGTGTGCCTCCATCTGAGCTCACGCTGGCACAGAGGGCACCGTGGCTGCTGAGGACACGTCTCCCCAGAGCAGGAGCCTTCAGCAAGGCCTGTCTCCACGTCTAGGCACCTGGCACAGAGTTCGTAGGGCGGGCAGAAAGGAGGGTCCGGGGAGCCTGAGCCCCCGCCTGTCCTGTCGGTGGCCTGACAGAGCAGCGCCGTGTGGTGGCTCTGGGGAGCGTCTGCTGTGGAGGATTCTGCAGAGCGTGTGTGGGCTTGGGGGAGGCACTCCAGGTCTCGGGCCCTCTCATGGTCTTCGGAGGGCACGCGTGTGAGCTAAGGGCTGCAACGACCGCGAGGGGCACGCTCAGCCCTCCTGGTGCTGACTCGCGGGCACTGTCCGTCCTCTTGGTTTCAGTGAAACGCTACGTCCGGAAAGGGATCCCGCTGGAGCACCGAGCCCGTGTCTGGATGGCAGTGAGTGGAGCCCAGGCCCAGATGGACCAGAACCCTGGCTACTACCACCGGCTGCTCCAGGGTGAGAGGAGTTCCTGCCTGGAGGAGGCCATCAGGACAGGTGGGAGCCAAGCCTGCACGTGGTGGGTTGTGGATGGCCACCCGGCAGGGGCAGAAGCGAGGCCTGTGCTGCCGTCCCCGGGCCCCTGGAGAACGCTGTGTGGTCCAAGATGCGTCGCCTGCTGTGATTTGAGATTACATTTTGGAGGGAAAATATGCTGAAGCATTCATGGGGAGAAGAGTGTTTTTAACCCATCCAGGAAATATGGGAGCACCTCTCCTCTCAGGAGACGGGGCAGCCAGCAGCATGGGCACAGCGTGGCACTGGCCAGCAGCGCCCTGCAACCCTGGTGTGTGTGCCCAGGAGCCACTCACCAGCCACTCCCAGCTGTCTGCGTGCTGGCGGCAGCGCCTGTGCTTCCTGTCCTCAGAGTCTTTAGTGAGCCCTGGGCTCACTGAGCCCTCAGAAATTCAAAGTGCGGAGGGAGGCTTGGCCTCTGTCGAATAGGAGATGTCTAGGAAACAGATCTCCTTCCCGCTTTTGAAGCTTTTGGGAAACAGATGCAGACCCAACACGACTTCTGAACAAACCCGCTCATTTCCAAGACCAGAGGTGGAGGAGTGGGGTGGCCCTGAAGTGCGGGCTGCACACCCCACTGGCTGCAGTGTCCCCACGGCTCCTGCCAGGGGAGCAGGCGTGGCTGGGTGGTGGTGTGGGAGCAAGAGCGCCCTGTCTCGAGTGGTGCTCAGAGGCCTCGGAGCAGAAGCGGCCCAGGCACCTCCCTCGGAGGGCAGAGGTGCAGACGGAGGCGGGAGGGGCGCTCTTGGAGGCTGCGCAGCCAAGCAAATGGAGTACTGCCGTTTGCTTGAGAAATGACTTTAAAGTTTCTGTTGAACATGGTTTTTGGATGCATCTTTCTGTTTTATTGTAGTAAAGGCAGAACATAAGCATTACCGTTTTATATTGCCAAAGACTGTCCTCATTGGGCACTCGCCTGCCCCCCTGCCCCGGGCCCTGCAGGCCCACTCTGCTGTCTCTGGCTAGCTGCCTGAGGGTCCTTACAGGAGGAATCCCAGTGGGTGTCCGTCCCTGAGCAGTGGCCTTGAGCAGTGGTCGAGGATACAGTGGCCTACCAGTATGTGGGCACCACCTTTAGTTCACCCTTGGGGCTCCAGTGGACACTCGGCGGCTCCCGCCTGGCTCTCATGTGCAACGTGTGAAGACGTGGGTGTCTGCTGGAGTCCCTGCCTTGGGCCCCTACTTCTGGAAGCAGGCCTGCTGGGCGGGTGGGGCTCTGTGTCTAGCTTGGAGGCATCTGGACAAGCCGGTTCACGGGGTCACATGGTGAGTGCGTCTGTCCTCTTAGGGTCACATGGTGAGTGCGTCTGTCCTCTTAGGGTCACATGGTGAGTGCGTCTGTCCTCTTAGGGTCACATGGTGAGTGCGTCTGTCCTCTTAGGCCTTTTCCTTCCCCATGGAACGACCTCAGAGAAGGAGCAGCTTCTCCCGTCAGGGGCCCCGAAGGAGAGTCCACAGCTGTCTCTCTAGTCTTTCCCCTTGTCCAGTTCTGTTTATCTGAATGTTGACAATTCCAGAAAGGTCTGTCTGGGGCCTGGGTGGGGATGTTGAGCAGGGGTGTGGGCCTGGAATCAGGCAGAGCCAGCAGGGAGCCACCTCATTCAAAAGCCAGCAGTGCCAGTTGACTGATTGCCTGGGCTCAGCTGTGTCTGCTTCTTTCTGGGGGAGTCTCTCTCCCTTGCTGTGTGCTTGGTCTTCAGAACTGGGAAGCTCCCCAGGTCACCCTGCCCTGGGGGGCGGGCTCTTCCTGGGGGGCCTGGGACCAGGTGAGGTGGGCTGTGCTGGCAGGGCCAGTGTGGAGGTGGACCACTGAGGGCTGTGGCTCTGGATAGCTGCTGTGCCATCTCTGAACCTGAGAGAAAGGATGGTTGGAACCCGTTGCCTGTTTCCCCAGAATCCAAGAACACCCCTTTCTTCCTGACACAGTATGCCTGTCACCTGGACTGTGCTGACTTTTCCTGGGTCAGTTCAAGAGGTGACCAGGCTGTGGCCACTCCTGAGGTCCTAGACGAGTCCCACTGTGCGGGGCGGATGCAGAGCTTGGCTGGTGACCTCTCTGGTGAATTTCCCTGCAGATCTGAACCGGACCTTCCCAGACAACGTGCGGTTTCGGAAGACAGCCGAGCCCTGCCTGCAGAAGACCTTGTACAACGTGCTGCTGGCGTATGGGATGCACAACCGAGGTGTGGGGTACTGCCAGGTGAGCCTGCAGGCACTTGCGCCAGCACAAGGTCACTGGGAGGGAGCCCCAGGCACCCTGGAGCTCACGGCGCTGTCCAGGTCCACGAGCCCTGAGTCGCACGCCTCTTGGAGGCTGTGGCCTGCAGCAGTTTCTGAGAAAGCAGTAGAGCGTCTGCTCTGCACCTGGCATTGGAGTGTGGACAGGGTAAGGCTGGGAGCAGAGGGCAGAGGGCAGGGGGCAAGAAGGCGGCACCGGGTCGCAGGACCTGAGTCGCCTCTCTCAGGCCTTGTGGGGCACGTTCCTTCAGGGTTACTTCTGGAAGCCCAATCTAATGGGAGACCCCACCTGTGGATTTTGGTGCTGTTTGGATTTGCTTTGGTGAACTAGCAGGGCCTGTGGGAAGACCATCTCCCCGTCTGTCTGGGGGCAGGTCTAATGGGTGCTCGCTCGCGACCTGGAAAGTGGGGACAGCCCAAGTGAGAACCCAGGCTGGCGGCGTGTCAGGGCCTCTGTGCGCCGCTGGTCTCAGCGCCGGGAGCTTGGCTGCAGTTGCAGCGGGGCTGCCTCCCAGGTACCAGGAGAGCACGCATACTAGGCACTCGAGGGCCAGCACCGTGCCCACCCTGGGCTGCCAGCTGTAGCCCAGGACTGCCATAGGGTGGGAAGCAGCTCTTCCTGAGCTGGGGGCCACAAGCTTCACATGCTTCTCGTGGCTGAGGCTGGCTTGAGGCTTCCTTGGAGGGCAGTGTGTCCATAGCCTGGCGATTTTGATTCCTCATCCGGGGCAGTGGCTCCAGAGGCCCAGTCAGTGCCAGGGAGCCCAAGGGCCTGGCTGAGGGAGCAGGTCTGGCAGCGCCATTCCCACTGCAGAGCCCTCCCTTGCACTTGGGCAAGCAAGGGGTTCCAGGGCAGTGGTGTGGGCAGAGAGGACAGAGGAGGCAGACAGGAGGACGGCGTCGTGCTCGTCCCTGGGTGGACACCAGGGCCAGGCCTGCAGACTGTGCTGCTGGACGCTGCGGTGTGTGCAGGGCACTGACGCAGATGCCCCTCCATTCTTGGCCTGTTGCTGTTGCTGCCTTCTGTCGAGGAACCGACCGTGGCTCAAAGGAGCTGAAGCAAAACGTCTTTAGATCATCTACTTTCTGTTCTTTTGGCTTTTGAAAAAATAGCCTTGCTTTCAAACACATGCACGGTTTCAATGTGATGCCGGAGCTCTGCGGGCCGGGCTGCACACGTGGGCAAGCTTTGGCTGGGGCCGGGGTCTCCAGGCACATGCTGCCTGATGGAGCCATCACAAGTCCATTCTCCTGAGATCAGGTGTGCTGGGGGCTGGAGGCCCCCTCGCAGGCTGTGAGGGAGGGTCTGTCCCAGCCTCCCCCAGCTTCTGGCTGTGCTGGGCTTGTAGATGCAGCACCCCGATCTCTGGCGCATCGTCCCAAGACGCTCTGCCTGCTTAGTGTGCTCAGTGCCCATGTTCCCCTTCCATGAGGGTCTTAACCCTATTAGACCCTCACCTACACCAGCAGCAACTGCCACCACCTGGCTTCTAGCACGCCTCACTCTGAGGCCCCTCCCCATGTCTCGGTGGGGTGGTGGACCACATGCGTGGTCCTGGTTCTCGGTGGGGTGGTGGACCGCACGCGTGGTCCTGGTTCTCGGTGGGGTGGTGGACCGCACGCGTGGTCCTGGTTCTCGGTGGGGTGGTGGACCGCACGCGTGGTCCTGGTTCTCGGTGGGGTGGTGGACCGCACATGTGATCTGGTTCTGGTTGATCCCCCAAGGTGGCCGCCCATGGGTGCTGCCATGTCAGCATGGTCCTCTGCGTGGTTGTCCCCAGACCCAGTTCACGTTGTCCCTGACTCTGGCTGGTCTCTGCTTCCCAGCCTTGATGTCAGGGTCTCTGTGCAGTTGCTTCTGGCTTTTGAGTCGCGTTCTGAGTTCTGCTGTGCAACTGGAGGTGCGGCCCTGGGGTGTGCAGCCAGCATCGGCTCAGCAAGCCCTCGGTGGCACGTGTAGACCAAGGCCCTGGCCTCACCAGCTGTCACGCTCCTGCAGCCTCACCTGCGTTGTACCACTCTCACCATCTCCTGTGCAAGGCCCGGTCCCCTGGCAGGGACACTACTAGGCAGCTCGGTCCCCAGCATCAGGAGCGCCGCACTCGGAGGGCTGCAGACTCGATGTTTCCGACACGCCCTTTGGAACATGTGCTACGAGTCTCTCACAATTTCCACAGCTCTGTGGTCAGGCCGTGACCCTCACTTTGTACGATTACAGCCCCTGGTGTCACTTCACCTTGCATGGAGAGCACCATGTCAAGCAAGTGGTCAGACAGCCCCTGGGAGCCAGGGCTGGTGGGCTGACCCGTGCGGTTCCCAGAGCATGGTCTTCAGTGCTCCGTGCCTTGTTCAGGGGTTTTTAACTGTTACCTTTTTCTTATTTTTATGGAGGTTGAATAAACACAATACTATTGGCAGACACTTGGTTTCTCTAAAATTCTACCAAAAGATGTTCTAGACTCATGCCAGTTTTAGGGAAGGGAGGAGAACCGGGAACCTAGTGGCAGCAAACAAGTACTGATTGCAAGGCATTTATTTTAAGACTCAGTGGGACCAGTTGTGGTGGCCACACCTGCAATCCCAGTGACTTGGGAGGCTGGGGCAGGGGGATTGCAAGTTTAAGGCCAGCCTGGGCAATTCAGCAAAACCCAGTCTCAGAAAATAAAAAGGTCCTGGGCTACAGCTGAGTGAAGGGAGGGCCCCCGGGTTCAATCCTTGGTACTGCAAAAAACAAAAGAGAACATAAAGACCTCAGTATGAGTTTTGCTTCTCTTTTCTTCTCATTTCAGGGAATGAACTTCATAGCAGGATATCTGATTCTCATAACAAAGAATGAGGAAGAGTCTTTTTGGCTCCTGGACGCTCTTGTTGGAAGGATACTGCCTGGTATGTTGGAGCCCCTGCCGTGCCTTCGTGCCCTGCCTCAGGGTTAGCCAGGCCATCTGGCTGACCCTGCAGCCCTAGTGAACTCACAGTTGTCTCCCTCGGGGTCCCGGCCTGGATGCGGGCACTGGTGGGCATGGGGGTATCTGTGGTCTCTGGCAGAGCAGGGCGTGGCTCTGGCCATGGGTTTGGCTCAGCTCTTCCTCTGGCGGTCCTTCCCCAGGGAGTCCGTGGATCGCGAAGGCTGCCGGGGGGCTAGCCTGGCTTCCCTGTGTATTGGTCATTGAGACTGTGAGTGCTAGTCAGCACGATAGCAATCACTTATTACTACTTTGGGGGGGAAAATCATTCTTCTTAAATCTTCATGCTTTTTAACTTACTAGTAAATAAGAACAGCTACCAAATTTAGCAAAGCATAGTGCAGATTGTGGGCTGCAGTGTGAGGTCATTTTGGGTGGAGAGGAGACAGTGGCTTGGGGCAGCTGACTTCCTGCCTTGCCCCAGCCTGACGCAGGAGCTGGGAAGAGCACCCCGTGCCCGACCAGGGACAAGGGCATGAGGCACGAGGGCCTTGGCGCTGCAGCTGCTGCCTCTCCGGCCCGAGGGGCCGTCCAGGCGCCAGGTGCACCGCCTACACGTTCTCACTCCGGCCCAGGTCGGTCCTGCGCTGGACAGTGCAGCACTGCTTCACAGACGGTCTGCAGGCGTGGGACGTCAGCCTGTGCTCCCGGGAAGGGCCCTTGAGTGACTGCGGGGAGGAGCAGGCAGGCTGAGGGGTGCTGCCGCCTCGCAGCAGCCGGGGCAGAGCACAGAGGGCCACACAGGAGAGGGAGCCACCGCGCCACCTGGGAACTGGTGCTGCTGCCCGGGCCCAGCGTGGAGGAGGAGGCGTGGCCAGGTCAGCCCGTCCTCCCATGCAGCCTGGCGTGTCGGCCCCGTTCTGGGGCCTGGGAGCACCTTCCTGTCCTGGTGCAGGCCCCCTCCTGAGCAGGAGAGCACGTGGGTCGGAGGGGAGAAGGGCCAGGCTCTGGCTTCCTTGCAGCAGCTGCATTGACCAGAGCTGCATCCCTAGGTCACTGCACGCCCAGCTTCATGTGAACCAGACTGCCACAGGGCGGGTCTGGATTCAAACTCAGGACTCTGGGTGACCGTCAGCCCGGGGAGCAAAGGGGTGGTTCCTACCACCAGGAGCCCTCCAGATGGCAGAGCGCAGACACGCTGCTCATCCTCACGTCCTGCTCCGTGAGGGCCCTCGTGCTGCCCTCCTGGTCTCTTTTTTATTGTATGAGGAATACACAGACACATTCTCACTGGAAGAGTCCAGGAAATCCAGGCCTGATGATCGTGACAGTGACAGTTTGCACAGACACATGCCCATCTGTCCTGCTTGGGCGTTGAGAGACAGTCTAACAAAGTCGACCTCAGGGGCACACCTTGTTTTCATTACTGTCAAACCTTGAAGAAACAGATAATTCCTGTTTTATTTAATTATATTTAAAAATCAATCTTAGCTGGGCACAGTGGCATGTATCTGTGGTCCCATGTACTCATGAGGCTGAGGCAGGAGGATCGTTTGAGCCAGGAGTTAGAGACCAGCCTGGGTGACATGCAAGAACCCATCTCAAAAAAAAAAAAAAAAAAAAAAAAAAAAAAAAAATTGGTCTGAGGTGGATATTGGCAAGTTGAGTGCTTGCCTAGCACTCATAAAGCCCTGGGTTTGAGTCCCAGCACCATAAAACTTTTAAAAATAAATCTTGCAGAAAATGGAAAATCTTAAGTGTCTCCTCAGTTCACGTTAGGAAGCTCACGTTAAGAAGCTTGTGTACACGTGATGTCTTGCAGGACAGTCTCTGTTGCACAGGTGCACTCATCCCTGGTAAGGTGCTCACTGAGTTAGCAACTGGAATCTGGAAATGGTTGTGAAGTACTTTTTTTTTTTTGTATAAAATCACTTTATTTCAGGAATGCAAGAATGACTTAATCATTTCAAAGAGTCTGGGGCAAGATAGGCCAAGAAATGTTAAAAGTTAAAAGAAGGAGATTGGAGATTGATTAATGATTAAGGTGGTGTGGAATTAGTCTGGGATGGGTGAGGACATGTGTGGAACAGCACTGAAAAGCCAGAGACCAACCAGTCTGTAGCTGCATCTGCCAGTCTATTGGAATGTCATTGATGAGGCATATCAGTCAATGGGAAAAAGACTATTTAAAACACCATTCTGTGACAATTGACTGTCTTCCTGGAAGAAAACAAAATCAGGTCCTTATCTCAATTCCAGATGGGTTCAAGATTCCACTGTGAAAGGCACAACTCTGAAGCTCGGAGAAGACAACAGTTTGTGAGGCTGCAGTGAGATGAAGCTCTTGAATGCAACTTGAAAGCGTAAAAGACACTGAGAACCTCAGTCATGTGAAAACAAACTAGTCTTGGTGACAGATGACATGAGCAAAGTGGCTGTGGGCAGAGGGCATCTGTGGTCCATGTGATGAACCAAGGGCTGGATCTGGATTGTCTTAAGAATTCCTAAAGGTCTGAGAGGAAGACAGCGTCAGGGGAAGGATATGGCCAACAGGCCATTCACAGACAGAAACCTGGCTGCCCATGAACTTGGGGAAGGTGGTGAGGGCTCTGGCAGGCCAGTGCTGAGCAAGGCCTCCAACTGTGGAGCCGCTGAAAACTGGCAGTAGTCACCTGCATCCCTGAGAATGGGTGTCAGTCCGTGCATTTCAGGAGCCTGGGAGGAGAGGACTGAGCAACCTGCCAACACCCCACCCCAGGGCTTCTGCACTGTGGCCGTCCTTGGCTCCCCTTGTCTGCCACTCAGCCCTGGTTCAGGGTTCCAAGCCCCTCTCCTCCTAGTTGTGCAGATCAGCAGGAAGCCACGTGCACAAGCAGTTGAGAACCCTTGGTGCCTCGCCACCTCTTCAGGGTGCTACTGTACAATGCAGTTTGTGGCTTCTTTGCAGGAAGAGGAGTCCTCTGTCTTCCAGAGGAGCCAGTCAGGCTGGTGGGGCTCTGGGATGACACCTGTGGATCTTTGGTCGTGGGAGAAGGCATCATGGTGAGTTGATGCCTGCATGTCCTGAAAAACTGGTTTGACCTGATTTCCCCTGAAATGCAGGGAGCAGGCCCTTCATTGCTGGTCATAGAAATGCCTCAGCTCGAGCCAGCAGGGTGGCTGAGCGGGGTCACGCAAGCACACTCTGCAAGGCCAAGTTCCAGTCCCAGGAGCAGAGCAGGGTTGGTGTGGGCTGTTGGTGCCCTGCTGCTTGCAGCCAGGGCTGAGTAGGACTCCATCCTCTGCTGGTGGCTTCCCCCATGGCTGCCCATCCTGAGCTTGGTGCTTGCTGGGTGAGTGCTGCCCCTGCTGAGTTAGCATGCCACAGGAGGCTACGTCTTGGGGCCAGGGGCTTGAGTCCCAGTGCCACCACTGAACAGTCAGGTAGCACACGACTCCTCTCCGGCCTCTTTGGCTAGCACTGGGCCTCAGAGGGGAGGATCCCACAGCATGCCAAGCCAGGTCCTTCCAGTGGAGCCTGGCACCCTGGGGCTCTTCCCCTCCCCAAGGAGGAGCTGGGACTTGATCTCCCTGCCAGGCAGACAAGGGACCATTGCATGTTTTGTTTTCCTCAGTTAAATTCTACAGTGTTGTGCCCTAAAGAATGTGTCATTTCTAAACTAATAGGCTTAGGACTTAGCAAAATATGGAGAGAAGAAAATAAAAATGTTTTTGTATGCTCACCTTTGTAAGAGGCAGGGTCTCACTCTGTGGCCCTGCCTCAGCCTCCTGTGTTGGGGCTGCAGGTGTGTGCCACCATGCCTGGTTGCTCTAAGATCTGTTTATTTTTATTGCTGTCTAACGAGCTAATTACTTACATATATATTTTAATTTTTTTAATGTTTCGTTACCATAGTTGAACGTCGGAGCACTTAAACACTGAGCCACGTCCCCAGCCCTTTTTTGTATTTTAATTAGAAACAGGGTCTCACTAAGTTGCTTAGAGCCTCCATAAGTTGCTGAGGCAGGCTTTGAACCCGCGATCCTTCTGCCCCAGCTTCTTGTGTTGCTGGGATCATGGGCATGTGCCACCACGCCCAGCTTATTTCTTTAATTTTGACATAGTTTTGCCAAATTGCATAGGGTCTTGCTTAGCTGCTGAGGCTGGCCTTGAACTTGGGATCCTCCGACCTCAGCTTTCAGAGCTGCTGAGTTGAAGTATGTGTGGCTAAGAGTTCTTTTTAAAGTTCTCTCATTGGGGAATGAAAGGCTGACACAGACTCAACAGGATGTCACAGGGTTCTCCACTGCCCCATTAAGAATAACTCAGTGAGCCGGCACAGTGGTGCACACCTGTGATCCCAGTGACTCGGGAACTTGAGGCAGAAGGATGGCAAGTTTGAGGGCAGCCTCAGCAACTTAGATCCCATTTCAAAATAAAAAAAATATTTTAAAAGAACTGGGAATGTTGCTTAGTGGTAGAGGGCCCTAGGGGGTCAATCCATAATACCACACAAAAACTAAGTAAACGTAAAAAATATTGCCGTGTCCCCTCATCCCTGGGGACATGCCCGAAGACACCCCCCATGCCTGGAACCATGGCAGTACTGAGCCTCCGTTGATGCTCACACAGGCCTGTGGCAAGGTTTATCAGCTGGGCAGAGGTCAGCAGTGACCCGTGCCAAGGCAGACTGAGACTGTGCCCTGTAAGAAAGACTGGGTGAAGGAGGCCTCCCTCTCAAGCCTCTGCCATGCTTGCCTTTCCTGAGGACAGGAGGCCATGAGGTGGCCCTGGGCATAGACTGGGCACCAAGGTGGCCACGAGGTTGCTAGTGGCAGTGCGGCTGCGGACAGTCTGTCCTGCAGGGAGAGGCTCCTGAGTGTGGAAGGGCAGCTGCTGGTCCCGTGACCCTGAGGTCACAGCCACCCTGTGCCAGTGGCAACTGCTGCACCCTGGGTGGACACATGGTGCCTGCCTTCCCTTTGTCCCAGGCTGCGCAGCATGGTGTCCTTGCAGGCCCTGTTTTGCATGCTTGGCCCAGAGACCCTGCTGGTGGCGCTAGGGCCGGGTGTGCGCCCTGGGAGGCCCTCGTCCAGCGCAGTGCCCTCAGGGCTCCGTTCATTCCCGTCCTCCCTCCGTCCCTGGTTTTGGGGGAGGAAGGCTCCTGGGTCCTGTTCCTGAGGGGTGGGGAGTGGGTGGTCTGAGGCCCCCTAGACTGGGCCCTGGGTTTGGGTGTCCGTGAAGGGGGTTGGCTGGGTGCACTGGGTTTTGGGGTGCGGGCAAGTGGGGTGTGGCCCTGGGCGTCAGTCCTGATGGGGCTCCTGCACTCACGGAGGCGCGTGGCTGCCTGACGGTGATGCGCCCTGCCTGGGAAAGGCCACCTGCTTCCTGTGTCCCAGTGTGCCACAGCTGGACCTGTCTCCTGGTCTCTCATTCCTGCCCCACAGGTGGCGACACTCCCGCCTCACTGTGGGGAGGCACAGGTCTCCTGGCTGGGCCTTGAGGACCTGCTGTCCCACTCAGGTCCCTCAGCCTCCCTTCCCGCCAGCCGTGCAGGCGGGACCTGGGTCTCCTGAGTGGCCCTCAGCACGGGTGCCGCGTTGCCCCAGGAGCTGGGGTCACGGGAGGTCAGGATGGCACAGCGCTTCCCCAGCCCTCACCTGCAGACAAGACCAGCCAGGTGGCATGGACTCCAGCACGGGCATGTCAGCGTGGTGGGCTGGGCCACCCCACATGATGCAGTGTCCCCACCACGTGCCCAACACTGCCAGTGCCCAAGGCTGGTCTGGTGGGTACACCTGGGTGCCAGTGTGGCTTGCCCTGGAATTGAGGTGACCTGCGTTGCCTGTTTTTGTGGCCCATTTTATGTCATTGGGTGGTTAGCAATTGGGTGGTCTTAATGGTTCTTAAATGTTCTGTTTCCTTTAGGTTCCTTGGGGCTGGCTCAGCCATAGGTGGCTTACCACAAAGGCCAGGCACCTCTCTGCCTCCTCGGCCCCCCGCAGATAGCCCACAGAGGTGCTTCTGGGTCTGTTTGACTCTGCCTCTCATCATTTTCCAACTGAGCACCAGGTGGAGACCCCACGTGTGTGTGGGAGCTGATCATGGCCCTCATGCCAGCTTCTCATGGATGAGACGTGGGGGACGAGAGTCCAGGATGAAGGCCATGGTCACAGCCACTGGAGATGCTGTGATGCTGTCCGTGTGGCCCCTCCCAGTGTGATCTCAGGCTTTGGGGCCCTGGGGGTGCTGGAATCCAGGCCCACTTGTGCCTGCTGGGTGCAGCGCCTGCTGCCAGCCCTCCACACTCAGGGAAGGAAGGTGCTGTGGACTTGACTTAATCCTGCCCTTGGAGACCCTGCTCAGCCCCGTGTGAGTTTAGCGCCTCTATTTATGGAAGCTGTCCTAAGCCTCTGTACTGGGGCCAAGGTCACACTGCACCTTGCAAATCGCCTCTTGCTTGCTGCTCCGCTCAGCCCTCTCCAGTCTGCTGACAGATGTGGGGTCGTTGTGGCTCTCTTCCAGCTGAACAGCACGCTCTCGGGTATGAAGGCAGAGACAGCAAGCAGCTCTCACTTTGAAGAGACGTGTGTAATATCAAGATATGACGGGGTTTTGAAAATTCCTGGCATTTCTTGAAATCGTCACAACTTTCATTTTGGACACCCTGCGTTGTTTGCTTACCCTGAGACCCAGTCACGTGCTGGCATCTGTGATGACTGCTCCCCGCCTGTGGGGTGGGGGTCCTCTGGGGTGGGGGCCCTGTGCTGGGCACACGGGCTCTGCCACAGCTTCTGCTTTGTGACGGCAGGAGGGTGGCCTGCTGCGTTCTGGAACACAAATCAAGCACTGACACACTTCAGCACATCATGTTAACATTCAGAATCGAGTAGGAAACCCAGAGGTCTTTGGTAAGACAAATGTCTATTCAAAAGGAAGACAGAAATGCTATTAGAAGTGTTTGAGGGTGAATCTTATTTTTATTGGTTTAAAACACATGGCATGAATTCACCGTCTCACTTTGGCGTTAGTGAGACACCGAGTTTGGGGGCCCTCTGAATCAAGGGCCTTGATTCTCCTGCTGGGAGTGGAGCGGCCCTGCAAGGGCCTGTCCGGCACAGGTCTGTGCGCCTGTGGCCTCACCTCTCCACCTGGTCTCCTGTAAAGTCCTGCTCACTTTCAGGGGTTTTGAAGATGGGACTTGTGAATCCATTAAGTTTCTTCTGTCTCCCTTCAGAGCCAGCTTTGGATAAAACCTCTTCCTACCAGACTGACTGAATACTGTTCAGCGGCAGCTGCTCCCGCCTGCCCTCTGCCCTCGCTGCCGTGCAGTGTCACCTTCCGCCTGACTTCCTTCCCCACCACCCAGCCCGTCTGGCTCTGAGGGATGACTTAGGGACCTCTTAGACGAGGTGCCATGTGCTGTGTGTCTTTTCTGGACAGGCTCATTCCACTGAGCGCAGTGTCCTCGAGGACGGTGGCCTGTTGTGGCCTGTGTTAGGAGCCCTTTCGTCTTTCTGCTGGGCGATAGTTCATCCTATGGACATCTGTGTCTCGTTTGTCTGTTGAGGGATGCCTTTTAGTTGTGAACAGCACTGCTGTGAACACCCGGGTGTGCAAACATCTTTTTCAGTCCCTGCTTCCTGCCTGCGTATTTTAACTGATCCTCAGTGGGTCTGGAGTGGGTGGCATCTGGCCTCCTGGGGCCTTATTTTGGGAATCATTCATAGCTGCTCCTAGACTCTGGTCCTTCCTCCTGGGAAGGACCCTCCTGGGGAGAGCCCTGTCCCCACTTCCAGCTTAGAGGGGGACAAGGCCCCGACAGCTTGCCAAGCATGACCTGAGTTCTCTGGTTTCTCTTCTCCCCCGTGTGTGGCAGATTACTACAGCCCTGAGATGCTAGGCCTGAAGACAGACCAGGAGGTCCTCGCAGAGCTGGTGAGGCTGAAGCTGCCAGCAGTGGCAGCCCTGATGGAGGGACACGGCGTGCTGTGGACCCTGCTGGTGTCCCGCTGGTTCATCTGCCTGTTTGTGGACATCCTGCCAGTGGAGGTGAGCACCTCCATGGGCCCAGGAGTGCCTGGGCTGCTGCCAGAGTGACGTGGGTCTGTGTCTCCACAGACAGTGCTGCGCATCTGGGACTGCTTGTTCAACGAAGGCTCCAAGATCCTCTTCCGGGTGGCCCTGACTTTGATCAAGCAGCACCAGAGGTTCATCCTGGAAGCCACCAGCGTTGCAGACATCTGTGATAGGTTCAAGCAGATCACCAAGGGGACCTTTGTGACCGAGTGCCACACGTTCATGCAGGCGAGTTTTGCAGAGGCTCGACCTTCGGGGGCTCCACAGGCCCTCCCTGCCTGCAGCTTGCCTGTGTGCCAGACCTGGGCTTCTGCTGGACCCCTCTCTCCAGGAGGGCTCCACCATCTTCCAGCTGTAGCCAGCTCTCCTCTCCTGTGGCCTGCCAGGGTGCCGGCACAACTCCCCTTACCCATCCTTGTCTGAGGCTGCCTCTGACCACCTAGAGGGCCAGGTCAGAAGGGTGGGCACAAGAACACAGGCCTGCCTGCCTGTGCTCTGGTTTCCTGGGGTCTGTCAGGGTGGTACCATGTCAGCCAGGCTGGCCGCTGCTGTGTGCTGACTCGTCCAAGCCTGTTCAGGTCTCTCCTGATCATTCTGCCTATAGCAGGCCATCTCTTCTCAGCCTTCATGCTCTGACCTCACCCTTGGCCTGATGGGCTGTCCCTCTCTGTGGCTCCCTGCTGAGTCCTGAGCCTGACTGTGCAGACAGATTCAAGTGGGATCTGCACTGACAGGCCTTCTGGGGCAGTTGCAGGGGCTGGGCAAGGCTGTGAGCAGAGCTCAAGGGGCCTGTTGCATGTTTTAACATCTTACTTGAAATACAGATTCAAAGGAAGTGGGGGACGCACCTTGGGGTCCACCCCACACAGCCTCGGCTAGGTGCCAGGAGAACTGAGGACATGGCTTCAGGAGCCCCGCAAACTGCAGAGCAGCGAGCAGGTGGCACTCTTGCTGGAGTCTTGACTGGCTCTTCTTCTGCCTTGTGACGGGTGGTACCAGTGAGCGTGGCCCGAGTGCAGGAGAGTGGCCCTTTGCCTTGGGGCACAGCCTGCGGCAGGTGGGCTCCTGCTCCCAGCAGGCTCTGGCAGAGGCTGCACCTCCCCATGCTGTGGGGTTCTCGGCGTCATGCGCTGTGCTCTGCGTGTGGCCTGTGGCATGCAAGTGGTTCTGCTGGGCACACCCTCTGTGCTGTGGGCAGCATCTCACGTGAACCCCTAGCCTAGGGGTCCGCTCCACTGGCTCTGGTCACTAGGAACTAGTGCCCTTGGAGGGGCAGTGCTGGCCCCTGCTCAGAGCTCCTCCAGGAGATGTTCCAAGTGGAATGTTAGCAGGCATGGCACCATGGCCTCTCTCATGGGGCACTGAGCGCTGGCCCTGGGGCAGTGGCAGTGCAGTCCATAGGCTTAGCCTGAGTCAGGAGCAGAGACTTGCAAAGAGACCACAGACTCCATGACCTCCGAGCTGGAGGTCTCAGCAGCAGCAGACGCCCAGTCCCTGGTGACAGAACACCTGGGAGCACATGTCCTGGGGTGTCCCACTGCCTTGGGCTGGCAGAAAGGACCATTTAGGGGACTGGAGTCAGGAGTGGGTTCTCAGAGGCCTTGCTAAGTGTGCCCATGTGCACTGGATTTGTTTTGGCTTTCTCTGGCCAAATTAAGTGCCAGTTGCCTCCCCCCAGTAAAGGGCCAGAAACCTGTGGCCATCTCCTAAGGGACCCCAGGAGTTGGCCCTGGGGCTGCCCGTCACTCTTCCCTCAGCACCAACGCCAAGCGGCAGCATAGGTGTCTTGGGTTGGGTCTTACCTTCCTGGAATTGGTGCTTCACCCAAAGGTGCAGAACAGCTGCAGCACAGAGCAGGTGGCCCCGGCTTCCCAGGCTGGCAAGGCCCTGTCGTCAGCCACAGGTTTGAATTGGGAAGTGGACCAAGGGAGACAAGAGTGGCCCAGCAGCACACTGGGCAGTTGCTGGGTACGTGGCCCCACAGCCTCCCTCCAGGTCGGCAGCAGGCTAGCGGGCTCCAGGAGCCCCGTCCGTCAGTGCCCCCAGGACAGCTTTCCTAGGTAGCTGCCAGCGGCCCCTCCTGTGCAGAGAGCCACAAGGGTCTGAGAATCCACATTGTGGTAAGGCCTCTTGTCATTCCAGGGCTTTTGGAACTTTGGAAAACAGAATTTGATTCTGATCTTTCCTTCTGTGAATAACCGATTTTTTACATGACCAGTTACCTCCTCATGGTGGGTTCTATGGGATTAAGGGTCCACACGTTCTTCCCGTGGAGACTGAGGAGCAGCACTGGTGAGAACAGGCCATGGCGTGTGGTTTGCAAGAGGCAGTGCCAGGCGACCTCGGGGTCGTTCAGGTCTTGATGCTGAGTGACAGAAGCCCACTCGGAGAAGTTTCTGGGTAGAGTGGGGGCTGCCATGGAGGTGGGGGTCAAGGATCGCGGGGCAGACCAGGCCAGAAGACCTGGCGAAGCTGCGACACTGCAGCCTGCAGGGCTCTGCCCCCTGCTTAGGACGCCCCACTGGAGTCGCAGCCCCAAGTGCCCAGGACAAAGACATTCACAGGGCTTCCGTGCCGCCCAAGGGTGAGGCAGGGCCCGTGGGGACGTCAAGGGGCTGGTGCGCTCGGCTGTTCTCAGGGTCTCTGCAGGTTTGTGTGTTCCTGCTCGAGTCTACGAGACCGGTAGTGACAAACTTCCCCCCGGGAGTCGCAGCCTGGACTCGTACCGTGTGCATGCCATTGGTCACTGGGCTCCCACCTCCCCCTCAAAGCCTGAGTCCTCTTGTCTTTGCAGTGGG